>NC_136902.1:90683150-90828150 GCF_949606895.1 Notothenia rossii | reverse complement strand
GGACACATGTTGATGTAGAAGAGACATGGAGAAGAGGGGACACATGTTGATGTAGAAGAGACATGGAGAAGAGGGGACACATGTTGATGCAGAAGAGACATGAAGAAGAGGGGACACATGTTGATGTAGAAGAGACATGAAGAAGAGGGGACACATGTTGATGTAGAAGAGACATGAAGAAGAGGGGACACATGTTGATGTAGAAGAGACATGACGAAGAGGGGACACATGTTGATGTAGAAGAGACATGGAGAAGAGGGGACACATGTTGATGTAGAAGAGACATGGAGAAGAGGGGACACATGTTGATGTAGAAGAGACATGAAGAAGAGGGGACACATGTTGATGTAGAAGAGACATGAAGAAGAGGGGACACATGTTGATGTAGAGGAGACATGAAGAAGAGGGGACACATGTTGATGTAGAAGAGACATGAAGAAGAGGGGACACATGTTGATGTAGAGGAGACATGAAGAAGAGGGGACACATGTTGATGTAGAGGAGACATGAAGAAGAGGGGACACATGTTGATGTAGAAGAGACATGAAGAAGAGGGGACACATGTTGATGTAGAAGAGACATGAAGAAGAGGGGACACATGTTGATGTAGAGGAGACATGAAGAAGAGGGGACACATGTTGATGTAGAAGAGACATGGAGAAGAGGGGACACATGTTGATGTAGAGGAGACATGAAGAAGAGGGGACACATGTTGATGTAGAGGAGACATGAAGAAGAGGGGACACATGTTGATGTAGAGGAGACATGAAGAAGAGGGGACACATGTTGATGTAGAGGAGACATGAAGAAGAGGGGACACATGTTGATGTAGAAGAGACATGGAGAAGAGGGGACACATGTTGATGTAGAAGAGACATGGAGAAGAGGGGACACATGTTGATGTAGAAGAGACATGGAGAAGAGGGGACACATGTTGATGTAGAAGAGACATGAAGAAGAGGGGACACATGTTGATGTAGAAGAGACATGAAGAAGAGGGGACACATGTTGATGTAGAAGAGACATGGAGAAGAGGGGACACATGTTGATGTAGAAGAGACATGAAGAAGAGGGGACACATGTTGATGTAGAAGAGACATGGAGAAGAGGGGACACATGTTGATGCAGAAGAGACATGAAGAAGAGGGGACACATGTTGATGTAGAAGAGACATGAAGAAGAGGGGACACATGTTGATGTAGAAGAGACATGAAGAAGAGGGGACACATGTTGATGTAGAAGAGACATGGAGAAGAGGGGACACATGTTGATGCAGAAGAGACATGAAGAAGAGGGGACACATGTTGATGTAGAAGAGACATGAAGAAGAGGGGACACATGTTGATGTAGAAGAGACATGAAGAAGAGGGGACACATGTTGATGTAGAAGAGACATGGAGAAGAGGGGACACATGTTGATGTAGAAGAGACATGGAGAAGAGGGGACACATGTTGATGTAGAAGAGACATGGAGAAGAGGGGACACATGTTGATGCAGAAGAGACATGAAGAAGAGGGGACACATGTTGATGTAGAAGAGACATGAAGAAGAGGGGACACATGTTGATGTAGAAGAGACATGAAGAAGAGGGGACACATGTTGATGTAGAAGAGACATGGAGAAGAGGGGACACATGTTGATGTAGAAGAGACATGAAGAAGAGGGGACACATGTTGATGTAGAAGAGACATGGAGAAGAGGGGACACATGTTGATGCAGAAGAGACATGAAGAAGAGGGGACACATGTTGATGTAGAAGAGACATGAAGAAGAGGGGACACATGTTGATGTAGAAGAGACATGGAGAAGAGGGGACACATGTTGATGTAGAAGAGACATGAAGAAGAGGGGACACATGTTGATGTAGAAGAGACATGAAGAAGAGGGGACACATGTTGATGTAGAAGAGACATGAAGAAGAGGGGACACATGTTGATGTAGAAGAGACATGAAGAAGAGGGGACACATGTTGATGTAGAAGAGACATGAAGAAGAGGGGACACATGTTGATGTAGAAGAGACATGAAGAAGAGGGGACACATGTTGATGTAGAAGAGACATGAAGAAGAGGGGACACATGTTGATGTAGAAGAGACATGAAGAAGAGGGGACACATGTTGATGTAGAAGAGACATGAAGAAGAGGGGACACATGTTGATGTAGAAGAGACATGAAGAAGAGGGGACACATGTTGATGTAGAAGAGACATGGAGAAGAGGGGACACATGTTGATGCAGAAGAGACATGAAGAAGAGGGGACACATGTTGATGTAGAAGAGACATGCAGAAGAGGGGACACATGTTGATGTAGAAGAGACATGAAGAAGAGGGGACACATGTTGATGTAGAAGAGACATGGAGAAGAGGGGACACATGTTGATGTAGAAGAGACATGGAGAAGAGGGGACACATGTTGATGTAGAAGAGACATGGAGAAGAGGGGACACATGTTGATGTAGAAGAGACATGGAGAAGAGGGGACACATGTTGATGTAGAAGAGACATGAAGAAGAGGGGACACATGTTGATGTAGAAGAGACATGAAGAAGAGGGGACACATGTTGATGTAGAGGAGACATGAAGAAGAGGGGACACATGTTGATGTAGAAGAGACATGAAGAAGAGGGGACACATGTTGATGTAGAGGAGACATGAAGAAGAGGGGACACATGTTGATGTAGAAGAGACATGAAGAAGAGGGGACACATGTTGATGTAGAAGAGACATGAAGAAGAGGGGACACATGTTGATGTAGAAGAGACATGAAGAAGAGGGGACACATGTTGATGTAGAGGAGACATGAAGAAGAGGGGACACATGTTGATGTAGAAGAGACATGAAGAAGAGGGGACACATGTTGATGTAGAAGAGACATGAAGAAGAGGGGACACATGTTGATGTAGAGGAGACATGAAGAAGAGGGGACACATGTTGATGTAGAAGAGACATGGAGAAGAGGGGACACATGTTGATGTAGAGGAGACATGAAGAAGAGGGGACACATGTTGATGTAGAGGAGACATGAAGAAGAGGGGACACATGTTGATGTAGAGGAGACATGAAGAAGAGGGGACACATGTTGATGTAGAGGAGACATGAAGAAGAGGGGACACATGTTGATGTAGAAGAGACATGGAGAAGAGGGGACACATGTTGATGTAGAAGAGACATGGAGAAGAGGGGACACATGTTGATGTAGAAGAGACATGGAGAAGAGGGGACACATGTTGATGTAGAAGAGACATGAAGAAGAGGGGACACATGTTGATGTAGAAGAGACATGAAGAAGAGGGGACACATGTTGATGTAGAAGAGACATGGAGAAGAGGGGACACATGTTGATGTAGAAGAGACATGAAGAAGAGGGGACACATGTTGATGTAGAAGAGACATGGAGAAGAGGGGACACATGTTGATGCAGAAGAGACATGAAGAAGAGGGGACACATGTTGATGTAGAAGAGACATGAAGAAGAGGGGACACATGTTGATGTAGAAGAGACATGAAGAAGAGGGGACACATGTTGATGTAGAAGAGACATGGAGAAGAGGGGACACATGTTGATGCAGAAGAGACATGAAGAAGAGGGGACACATGTTGATGTAGAAGAGACATGAAGAAGAGGGGACACATGTTGATGTAGAAGAGACATGAAGAAGAGGGGACACATGTTGATGTAGAAGAGACATGGAGAAGAGGGGACACATGTTGATGTAGAAGAGACATGGAGAAGAGGGGACACATGTTGATGTAGAAGAGACATGGAGAAGAGGGGACACATGTTGATGCAGAAGAGACATGAAGAAGAGGGGACACATGTTGATGTAGAAGAGACATGAAGAAGAGGGGACACATGTTGATGTAGAAGAGACATGAAGAAGAGGGGACACATGTTGATGTAGAAGAGACATGGAGAAGAGGGGACACATGTTGATGTAGAAGAGACATGAAGAAGAGGGGACACATGTTGATGTAGAAGAGACATGGAGAAGAGGGGACACATGTTGATGCAGAAGAGACATGAAGAAGAGGGGACACATGTTGATGTAGAAGAGACATGAAGAAGAGGGGACACATGTTGATGTAGAAGAGACATGGAGAAGAGGGGACACATGTTGATGTAGAAGAGACATGAAGAAGAGGGGACACATGTTGATGTAGAAGAGACATGAAGAAGAGGGGACACATGTTGATGTAGAAGAGACATGAAGAAGAGGGGACACATGTTGATGTAGAAGAGACATGAAGAAGAGGGGACACATGTTGATGTAGAAGAGACATGAAGAAGAGGGGACACATGTTGATGTAGAAGAGACATGAAGAAGAGGGGACACATGTTGATGTAGAAGAGACATGAAGAAGAGGGGACACATGTTGATGTAGAAGAGACATGAAGAAGAGGGGACACATGTTGATGTAGAAGAGACATGAAGAAGAGGGGACACATGTTGATGTAGAAGAGACATGAAGAAGAGGGGACACATGTTGATGTAGAAGAGACATGAAGAAGTGCATTTTGCATAATAGGTCCCCTTTAATACAGGTCTCATTTGTATGTAAAATGGGAATTAATCCATTTCTACTTGTCGTGCTATTTGGAATTTACTTAACCTCCAAAAAATAATAATAAACTGTGCACATGTAGGCAACACTTGCCCACATTCACTCACAAAGGGGCCACCTGATGCTTCTCTGTCTGCTGAGATGATACGGTTGGCTGGCCACACACACACACACACACATATATGCAGGAATCCTGAGGTCTAATTTAATACCTTTTAAGACCTTTTTTAAGACCCTTTCCATACATTTTAAGACCTCATCGCAACTTTGAGTTCTAACCGGTTACATTGGCAACACACTTTACCTCACATTTAATATATTGATGTTAAGATAGCAAAACTAAACAGAGTGCAGACAGACTACTGAAGCCTCCTCTCCACATGAACTTCAACCTCTCTGTGAAGGTCAGGTTTAATGCAGTATGCTGCTTTGTTGCTTCTGTACTCTGTGCTCTTTCATTCCAGTAAAACTCCTCAGAAACCATTAGAAACAAGTATTTGACCAATAAACAAAACGATTGACAAAACTTTGAACTATGAAATATGTTAAACTTTGGTGTGTGTTTTCACGTGGCAAATATTGCCATTTGATCAAATCAGTCCAAATGGCAAGCAACGCGATAACTTCAGACAGCGACAGCGATCATTCAAGCTCAGATTCAGTGGGTTATCTGGATTCAGTTACAGAAGTAGAGAGTGAACCAGCTAGCCTTTCACTTCAAGGCATCTTGCCTTATCAGTACGAGCCTCCTGCCCAGCAATCGAACAACGAGGCAGAAACTTGTGAAAGAGAAGCGGATTCCGCAGCCGGCGAGACTCGAGTCGGCAATACTGAATGGTAAATTCTGTTTTATTTCATTTGACCTGCACTAAATGTCGATCTTAATTTGTCATCTGTTCCTCACACGTCCGGCAGATATTTTTTTTTTTTTTTTTTAAATGTTATGTACAATATTCAGGTGTAAATGTCAATGCTGTGAAAGCATGCCCACTGCAGATGAATGTGTATGCTGCAGAGAGATCTGGCAGGTGATGGAACAAATAGACAGTTTGCAACCTACTGACCAGATAGCAGAGTCCTGCATCGGGTCGGGTATTCGCGGGGTGACCCGCAAAAAAGGTGATTTGCGGGTGGTATTTTTTCAAACGCTTTTTTCCGGGTTCGCTTCTGGGTAAAACAAAGATGATGCGGGTCCGGTCGCGGGTGTTGCATAATAAATATATTTAAATAATAATAATTTAGTTTAATGTTTAAATCCTCAGACCTCTCCTCCGCGGTACCGAGCATAATGATAACCTCTGCAGTGCATCTATCTGCTGCTGAGCGCACCACATTCTGAATGGCTGAGGTGAAGCTCTCTATAGGGGAGAATACAGCATTTTCAATAACTCTTCTTCAAGAGAGAAATCCAACGTCTGGGAGGCTTTTGGTGTCATCCTAGATGGAGAGAATAACCAACATCCCAGGCTTTTTGAGACAAATATGCAACTGCGTGTGTTAATAATTGCACGTTTTCACTGCTTATATATATGCGGGTTCGGGTCGGGTTGCGGATCTTGTGCCGGCGGGTCGGGTTGCGGAACTAATTGGCAATATGTGCGGGTAGCGGGGCGGGTTCGGTACTGCACGTCACGGGTGCGGGTCTTGAAAATCAGACCCGTGCAGGACTCTGCCAGATAGAAGACACCGACGAGAAACCAAGGTGCATTATTATCCACCCAGGCTTTAGAGAAGGCTGTCTCAGTGTTTGGACACTGAAAATAGCGTATCTTCAATACAAACAACAACACAGAGCAGTTGATGGCCCACTACACCAGTAAGTAAATATTGATTGACCCAACTGCCTATTGCAGCTTTGCTTTCATATAATACTTTTAGTCGCTAAAGATATGGTACACTTTTAAAGATACCATTAAACTCTTTCAAGCAGTCAAAAACAGCTTGGCTTTTATGTTTTCTGTGTATGCAAGTTCAATGTATGCTTGGGAAAAGAAACAACTACACATGTGAGGAAATATATAAGAGGTCTATGATTCTGTCAAGCAGTCATGTACAACCTCATATTTATTTTGTACAAGTAAAATACAAATATCATGTTATAGCCTAAGCCAATTTGTAACCATTGCTACATAATAGTACTACATAACATTTTACTCCAAATATATTTATAATCTGTATACTTTTTTTTCATTAGGAAGTATCGATATACAGCTTATCGACAGTTTGTACGTTGGTGCTGGGGTGTACTTGGTCCAAAAATCAGAGTCCCGCTGCCTGCATGTGCTGTAACAGAGATACGGAAGACTTACCCTGAGCCGGGAGGCCGCTATCAGGGATTTCAATGGCCAAATCTGTAATTTGACATAAGTCATGCAGCTGAACTGGTTAAAATGGTTTCGCATGATGTAAATAATTTACAAAGTACATCATTTACAATATTATTTTTCCAAAGAAACATGTAAATATAACAACATTTTCCAAATCACAAGTTTGTAAGATTGTATTAATTTACTGTTTGATAAATAAAAAAGGGTTCTTTTGTTAATTTTTCACTTGTAACATTTGATCTTTATTGCAGTGTACATTAGTCTATTTTGGTATATGTGCGAGCCCACAAATAATTAAAAGTGGTAAAAATAATAAAGATATTCAGACGTAATTCATTTTTGGCCTTACTTATTTCACTTCAACTTTTATATATTTCAGTCACTAGGCAAGTTCACTGTACTCTGGTGACATTTAGCTCAAGCTGGCATAACACCTGTAGTAACTTAATTCTGACCCGAGTTTTGTGCACAATCTTCCAGCACCCATGATCAATGTTTATAGCAATCAGGAAACATTCACAGCTCACAACTACACATCGCTTCCCCATCATGAATTGTTAGATAAAAAAAGTTTAGCGAGGTCCGGTTACACATATGTTGAGCGAAAATAGCGGAAGGATACAAAACAAACAATCCAGACGAGGCTGGTGTTTGCCACGTGTGACGTCACACAGCTGGGTTAATGGCTGGCAAGCTTTTCGCTACCGGAGCGGAATAACACGGGAAAGTGGCACACATTTCATGTTATTTGGGGGGTATTTATGGAAAGAATCATTGATGTTGATATGTCAAATGAAACAGTGGAAAGTGATGAAGCGATTTATTAACACAGAATAACATTTATTTTGGACATTTCATGGACTTTAAGTACAAACATGGCAGTTTCATAAACTACTTATGGAAGAAATGTTTTTTAGACCACATCAAAGTTGACAAAAATGCTCATTCTTGTTCTCTGGAGGGGACTTTGAAACTCAAATTACTGAAAAAGCACACAGTATAAGTAGTTCTTATTATTTGTGCAAGTAGTCTAAGAAGTATTAAGTACAAACCTAGCTTCCCAGAGTTGTTTTATTGCATTACCGTAAACCTGTAACTAATCGCGCACTTGAAATACAGGGGCGGCTGGTTTGACCACGCAAAAGTGAAAGACGGCTGGCTTGACCGCAGTCATAAACTGGTGCTACTTTTTTTTTCAAAATTGGCCTGAATGTTGCGCTAAGACAGAGAGCGTGGGATCACCAAAATCATATTGAATGTGCACAGCGAAATGAAAGAGTGAAATAAAAACAATTGCAGTTATTGGATCAGCAAACTGAAAGTTTGGCTGGATAGTGGGGGGGCAGCGGTCGGGGTGAATCTATAATATCCCCGACACTTTCGCTGCAGGGGATATAAAAAGCACTTGTCAGTTGCACAAGGGAAAGCAAAACAATAAGGGTCACCTGTATGCATGACAAAAGGTAGTAGTGTTTAACCCCTCTAGTGACCACTTCTACCTTATAACTACCATTTTGCCATAATTCAGTCATCAAAAAGGAGATCCTGTCTTATCAAAAGAATGAAAATAAGCTAATACAATCACATCCCATGCAGCCATTAAATGCTCACCCCCAACCTATAAAACATCAGTGTTATCTCTATTTGCATTATGCTTACATTTATCCAGACCCATTGGTGGCTTCAATGACTTGTTCCACACTCCAAAGAACAATGCATTTTCGCAAATGCTTTCCCATCTGGCTTTGATCTGGTCAGTGAAGTTCCTGTTGCCTGCCTCTAGAATTTGGCCCATCTCGTCCAAAACCTGAGTGTAAAAATCAATAGAACTTTGATACAGAGAAAACAGCTAACAGATGTTAGAGGGTATATGCAGGAATCCTGAGGTCAAATTTAATACCTTTTAAGACCTTTTTTAAGACCCTTTCCATGCATTTTAAGACCTCATCGCAACTTTGAGTTCTAACCGGTTACATTGGCAACACACTTTACCTCACATTTACTATATTGATGTTAAGATAGCAAAACTAAACAGAGTGCAGACAGACCACTGAAGCCTCCTCTCCACATGAACTTCAACCTCTCTGTGAAGGTCAGGTTTAATGCAGTATGCTGCTTTGTTGCTTCTGTACTCTGTGCTCTTTCATTCCAGTAAAACTCCTCAGAAACCATTAGAAACCAGTATTTGACCAATAAACAAAACAATTGACAAAACTTTGAACTATGAAATATATTAAACTTTGGTGAGCTTCAGCGGGGTAATGCCATATAGGAGCTCCCTCACAAATACCCAGGGGTTAAATTGGGCTGGGGCTGTCCGGGGCTAAGCCCTGACACACAGGACGAAGCTCTGACGTCATCACCCTCACACATTTGTCATATGTTTACAAAAAAGGATATATATGTTAAGACTTTTCTCGTTCTTAATATAGACTATATTTAGGGTCTATATGTGTTCAAATTACTGAAAAAGTACACCGTAAAAGTACTTCATATTATGTGTGCAAGTAGTCTAAGAAGTATTAAGTACAAACATGGCAGTTTCATAAACTACTTATGGAAGAAATGTTTTTTAGACCACATCAAAGTTGACAAAAATGCTCATTCTTGTTCTCTGGAGGGGACTTTGAAACTCAAATTACTGAAAAAGTACACAGTAAAAGTAGTTCTTATTATTTGTGCAAGTAGTCTAAGAAGTATTAAGTACAAACCTGGCAGTGTCATAAACCAGTGATGCAAACACAGGTATGGTGAAAAAAGAGAGAACTATCCGAAGCAGAAAGAAACAGCGTAATATACCATCTGACAAAGGCCTGTGCTATAATGCTTCAATGAACTGGCTGTTCTCTATAACATACTCAGATCAATAGGAGACAGAGATGTTATAAATCAAGGGTTTTTATTATTATTTACAGCAGGGGTGGGGAACCTTTTTACTTTCAATTTTTACAACATCCTCCGAGGGCCGTACAAATGATTGAACTCAACCTCTACTTAAAAAAACTAAAATCACAGCCCATTCATTTGGCCTTTCTTTCATACTGTGCAAAGAAAAAGCAACCTCTGAATCCAGAGATCTTACCATGACTCGCGCATGCATGCACGTGCACGGTGTGGCATGACCACCACAACAGAAAGATATGGACACAAGATGTGTGCAAATGTATTAGATGTTTTTTTTAAATAATGAAGTTAAAAGCATCAATCTGGTGCACTTTGAGAGCAACATGAGGAGATCTATGGGTACATCTTTCAACACCCATATGAAACAGAACTGTAAGCAGATTTTTCTTTTTGGATATTTTACAAATCACTCCCCTTTTAAACTCTATTCTTGTTATTTTTAACAACTTCTTTGTTACTGTCATATAGTATTTTATACCTGTTTTTCATTTAGTCTCTAATGTCTCATTAATAACTATAATGATCATATCAAGGTGTGCCTTAACCTCACTGAGCTGAGGTTATTTGAGCCTCTCAGGAGAGAGCTCTCTTCCACCTGGTTTTAGAAAAGCTCTTTAAATTCGTTAGCATAGCTAGCTAACCAGATGCTAATAACAGATCGCCACTGTGCTTACAACTAAAGACACAGCCACGCAAACACTGCGGCATGTGTACGGCTCCTTATGGGTACTGCAATATTTGAAGAGCTGGAGCGGCGTTCCGGTGCCCTCCGTAAGCACTCTAGTCTACACTCCTTTCAGACGAGACATAACCACGTGAAGACACTACGCTCATGTTGTGTTCAAGGAACCTGTCCTTGGTCAGGAAAAACAGGTACTCGCTTCTTTAATTATTTTGCGATCTAGATTTCTTCTTCTTTTTTGAAGTGAGAAGTTGTCCGTCAGTCGGTCCGTCAGTCGGACGGACTGACTGAAGGACACCCCCCCCGCCCAAAACGAAAACTCTTCGGTTCTCCACGAATTACACAAGTCACCCAAATCAGCGTAAAAAAAAAGGGAGGCGCCGAAAAGCGACTAATTTGCATCACTGCATAAACTACTTATGGAAGAAATGTTTTTTAGACCACATCAAAGTTGACAAAAATGCTCCTACTTGTTCTCTGGAGGGAATTTTGCCATTCTCAAAAAGTACACAGTAAAAGTAGTTCATAGTATTTGTGCAACAAGTTTATGAAGCAATAAGTCCCAACATTATTCTCATAAATTACCCTGTTCCTCAATCGCAAATAATAGAAATGAACCACATGCCATCCTTTACTTTGAAATCCAGCTTCCCAGAGTTGTTTTATTGCATTACCGTAAACCTGTAACTAATCGCGCACTTGAAATACAGGGGCGGCTGGTTTGACCACGCAAAAGTGAAAGACGGCTGGCTTGACCGCAGTCATAAACTGGTGCTACTTTTTTTTTCAAAATTGGCCTGAATGTTGCGCTAAGACAGAGAGCGTGGGATCACCAAAATCATATTGAATGTGCACAGCGAAATGAAAGAGTGAAATAAAAACAATTGCAGTTATTGGATCAGCAAACTGAAAGTTTGGCTGGATAGTGGGGGGGCAGCGGTCGGGGTGAATCTATAATATCCCCGACACTTTCGCTGCAGGGGATATAAAAAGCACTTGTCAGTTGCACAAGGGAAAGCAAAACAATAAGGGTCACCTGTATGCATGACAAAAGGTAGTAGTGTTTAACCCCTCTAGTGACCACTTCTACCTTATAACTACCATTTTGCCATAATTCAGTCATCAAAAAGGAGATCCTGTCTTATCAAAAGAATGAAAATAAGCTAATACAATCACATCCCATGCAGCCATTAAATGCTCACCCCCAACCTATAAAACATCAGTGTTATCTCTATTTGCATTATGCTTACATTTATCCAGACCCATTGGTGGCTTCAATGACTTGTTCCACACTCCAAAGAACAATGCATTTTCGCAAATGCTTTCCCATCTGGCTTTGATCTGGTCAGTGAAGTTCCTGTTGCCTGCCTCTAGAATTCGGCCCATCTCGTCCAAAACCTGAGTGTAAAAATCAATAGAACTTTGATACAGAGAAAACAGCTAACAGATGTTAGAGGGTATATGCAGGAATCCTGAGGTCAAATTTAAAACCTTTTAAGACCTTTTTTAAGACCCTTTCCATGCATTTTAAGACCTCATCGCAACTTTGAGTTCTAACCGGTTACCTTGGCAACACACTTTACCTCACATTTAATATATTGATTGTAAGATAGCAAAACTAAACAGAGTGCAGACAGACTACTGAAGCCTTCTCTCCACATGAACTTCAACCTCTCTGTGAAGGTCAGGTTTAATGCAGTATGCTGCTTTGTTGCTTCTGTACTCTGTGCTCTTTCATTCCAGTAAAACTCCTCAGAAACCATTAGAAACCAGTATTTGACCAATAAACAAAACGATTGACAAAACTTTGAACTATGAAATATATTAAAATGTGGTGAGCTTCAGCGGGGTAATGCCATATAGGAGCTCCCTCACAAATACCCAGGGGTTAAATTGGGCTGGGGCTGTCCGGGGCTAAGCCCTGGCACATAGGACGATGCTCTGACGTCATCACCCTCACACATTTGTCATATGTTTACAAAAAAGGATATATATGTCAAGACTTTTCTCGTTCTTAATATAGACTATATTTAGGGTCTATATGTGTTCAAATTACTGAAAAAGTACACAGTAAAAGTAGTTCATATTATGTGTGCAAGTAGTCTAAGAAGTATTAAGTACAAACATGGCAGTTTTATAAACTACTTATGGAAGAAATGTTTTTTAGACCACATCAAAGTTGACAAAAATGCTCATTCTTGTTCTCTGGAGGGGACTTTGAAACTCAAATTACTGAAAAAGTACACAGTAAAAGTAGTTCTTATTATTTGTGCAAGTAGTCTAAGAAGTATTAAGTACAAACCTGGCAGTGTCATAAGATAACCAAAATCCTTGAATCTACACACAGCAAATAAACTCAAATGACACAACGAGATGTAAAAAGGTGATCACACATATAATCGATATAAAACTGGCCGCTTCAATCTGAAGAGCAACTAAAACAAAACACGGGAGTGCATCTTGTTCTTGTGAACACTAATGTTATCCACAGCATACACAGACACCACGAAGTTCTTAAGGAGAAAACTAGTTGCTAAAACAAAACACGTTAGTGTACCTTGTTAGCTAGCTGACATTAGCCTCAAACATTGCACTCATATTACTCACTGAAACCTTGTAAAGCCGGTCCCGCATGCTGGCTCTTACAGAACCGCTCCCTTTCGTGTGTGTACAGCTCTCAACATTCCTAGACTTGTAGTGATTTTCACCTCGTTTTATACTTTTTCGCCTCATTCTGAAAGAAACAGTTGAAATTTACTAAAGTGACAGCCATCTTTGTGATGGTGACGCGTATTGTGCGAGACCAGAGACCTGTCGTTCACTGAGCGGTTTCACACAAAAAAAATTGTAACTTCACAGTTTTACGACACATTTTTATTTTTTCGACTTGCAAAATGTTCTTTTAATTTGACAAACATCATATGTGTCATTCGTGGCACAATTCAAACGGGATCGAAAGATGACTTTTCTCTCTCCATTGACGTCAATGTATAATTTTCCGCTTCCGGGGTCCCATGGGTCGGAAGTAGATGGGCGGGACTTCGCCTCTCTATTCATTTCCGGGTCACTACCGGTGCGACTGACACCCGGGGCGGACTGTCCTCCGTGCGCTCCTTTCTGAGTGCAAGCGTACAGTTTGAGCAGAAGCAGAGCAGATCGCCACTATTATGGAAGCAACTTGTCTCAATGGGACATTGTTTCTTTATCTTTTTTGTACATTTTATGAATTAATTTTAATACATTGAATCCTGAGTTTTGTTGATTGTTGAGCTTAATAGAGGAATATGATTGATATAAAAAGCCTTCGCCCTTTTCATTGTATTTTTGTTTATTTTGGGTTTTGTATACACTTGTACAAACGGGCAAGGAGTGCTACAGGTGCTCTGTGCGGGGGAGGCCTGGTCTGGAGATTCCGCGGAGAAACCGGAGTGTTGCCACACTGCTGATTGCCTATTTCCTTGCTGCTGTCCTGACGTGGTTTTGCTTCGGGAACATCGTGGATGCTGTTGAGCTGGACTGGGAAAATGGCAAATGTCGTGTTTCTGCTGTGCCTTTTTTTGACTGTGCTGGACAAGGAGAAGTTCGCTAGTCATCCTGACAATTCTGCTGGATGCGGGTCCGTTCTGCCGGCCGCAGTGGACATCCCCTGTACAGGTTCGGATGGGTTGCACAAACAATTGCTAGTTGCACTGTCGCGGACATTCATTTCGTCAAATGTCTGTCTTTCTCACATGCCTGCCACAATGGTCCTTCAGAATTGTTTTTTGAACTCTAATCTCACTTTTGCGAAGTTTGCTGGTGACTCTAGAACAGCTGAAAATGTATGTGTGTTGATTAAGAGGAAAAGGTGCTTGGTATTTTTATTGTTGTTACTATCAGGAAATGTACAGCCAAATCCGGGTCCACCTGGTAGTTTTAGTCAAATAGCTACTCCTGCTGATTTTATTTCTAGATCGGGGTTAGGTTTAATTCATTTAAATGTGCGCAGTCTGTTACCTAAATTAGATTTTGTCCGTATTTGGGCGAGTTCAACTGATGCTGATGTCATTGTCTTATCAGAAACGTGGCTAGACAAATCGATCTTGGCCTCTGACATTTACATAAATGGTTACAATGTATATCGCACTGACCGTCCTAAAAAAGGTGGTGGCGTTGCCATTTATGTGAAAAATAAGTTTTGTTTAACAAAAATGGTTTCCAAATCTGTTAGTAAACAACTAGAATTTTTAGCTGTGAATGTCGAAGTAACAAAGGGTCAACAGGTCATGGTGGTGGGTTGCTACAGGGCCCCCTCGGCTGTCAAGGACTCCTTATCTTCATTGGCAAAACTGTTATCTCAACTTTCCTACAAGGAAATAGTGCTGCTTGGTGATTTTAATTGGGATTGGTTAACTTCTGTGTCAGAGGATTTTAAAAACCTGTGTACCTCTTTGAACATTACTCAGATTATAGACAGTCCTACTCGCCCAAATATTAAGTCCCCAAATAAATCCTCCTTAATTGATCTAATTTGAACAAATGTTCCATATAAATACTCATCTGTGGGAGTATTTGCTAATGATGTGAATGACCACTGTGTTGTAGCCACAATTAGGGACACTAAGGTCCAAAAAGTTAAACCACGCATCATCACAAAGAGAGATAAAAAACACTTAGTGGAGCAGGGTTTTTTACATGATCTGTTTGATTTTGATTGGGGAAAAATCGATCTGTGTGCTGATGTAGAAACTGCATGGTCTTATTTTTATCTTGGTTTTATAAAAATTATAGATAAACATGCACCTCTGCGTAAATTTAGAGTGAAGGGACGAAACAATCCCTGGTTTTCTGCTGAAATGTCCAGTCTCCTTCATGAGAGAAACGATGCCTGGGCAAAGGCTAGGAAATCAGGCTCAGAGGTGGAATGGCTACGCTTTAGGCAGCTAAGGAATAGCTTTACTTCAAATGTCAAAAGTGCTAAGTCAAAGTACTATTTGTCAGTTACCACAGAAAACCTGAATAATCCTAGTAAACTTTGGAAAGCCATAAAATCGATTTCCACTGGTGATATCCCAAATGAGCTACCTCCGTACCTCACCACAGCATCTGGCATTATATCAGACAGGGCCACCATGCTAAATTGCTTTAATAAGCATTTTGTCTCTTGTGGCTCTCTGTTTGATTCTGTCACTGACTGTGCTTCTGCTTCTGTGAACGCTCCAGTCCTTGACTCTGAACAATGTGGTCTGGAAAACCCTTTCAGTTTTACTCCTTTAACTGTTGGTATTGTCCATGAAGCTTTATCCAAGTTAGATCCTAAGAAACCGGCTGGCCCGGACAACGTAGAACCTTTCTTTTTAAAGATAGCTGCAGATTTTATTGCTCCACCTCTTACTTCTCTTTTTAACCTCTCCCTCAGCACAAATACAATTCCTAAAGTATGGAAGTCTGCTTATGTCCTGCCTCTACTGAAAGGAGGGGAGGCAACTATTTTAAATAACTATAGGCCAATCTCTAAATTGTCAGTTTTGGCTAAGGTGCTCGAACGACTTGTGAGTGAACAAGTAAAGGAGTTTTTATGTATAAATGATATCCTGTCTAAACATCAGTCAGGCTTCAGGAAGAAACATAGCACCATCACTGCAACAATGAAAGTGGTAAATGATATTACTAGTATGCTAGATAATAAACAGAGTTGTGCAGCTCTGTTTATTGACCTTTCCAAAGCGTTTGACACCGTTGATCATCGCGTCTTAAAACAGAGGCTACTCAGTACTGGCATATCCAGCCATGCAGTGGGGTGGTTTGTAACTACCTCTCTGAAAGGTCCCAATGTGTTCACTTTGATGGGCTGTCTTCTAAGTGGTTAAACATTGCTAATGGTGTTCCTCAAGGTTCTGTTTTAGGTCCACTTTTATTCTCCATATATATCAACAGTTTAGGTGAAAATGTGGATGAAGCTACTTTACATTTTTATGCGGACGATACCGTGATGTATTGTGCAGGTCCCTCCATTCAGGAGGCGGTTGTTAAATTACAGGCTGTTTTTAACATTATTCAGACTCAGCTCTCTGAACTAAAGCTTCTTTTAAATGTGGATAAAACCAAGATAATGCTCTTTTCAAAAGCTAAAAAGACACCAGAGCCTGTTTTAGATATTGTATCAACGCAAGGAACAAAACTTGAAGTTGTTGCCTGTTACAAATACCTTGGTATCTGGCTTGATGACTGTCTCTCTTTTAAACTTCATGTCAATAACCTGCTTAAAAAACTGAGGGTTAGGCTAGGTTTCTTTTTCAGGAATAAGTCCTGTTTCTCGCTTGAGGCCAGGAAAAGGCTAGTCACTGTGACCTTTTTACCTGTGCTGGACTATGGTGATCTGCTGTATATGAATGCACCTGCCAACTACCTAAGCAAACTAGATGCTGCGTATCATAGTGCTCTGAGATTTGTCACAAACTGTAAAGCACTTACTCATCACTGTACATTGTATACCAAGGCAGGTTTACCATCACTCACTGTACGGAGGCTCAGTCACTGGTACACTTTTATCTATAAAGCTATGTTGGGCAAACTCCCGTATTATATCTGTTCATTGATAAAGCAGAAAGTTGCAAGCAGCTATTGTCTGCGATCACAGGATATAGTCTTGTTAGATGTGCCAAGAGTAAGGACTGTCTTAGGTAAGACAGCTTTTATGTGCGCAGCTCCACTTGCTTGGAACAGTCTACAGGCAAAATTGAAATTGAGCATTTTTATTTCTTTGAATGTATTTAAGGCATGTCTAAATGAAATGCTTTCTGACACTCTGGGTATTTGTAAATGTTGAATATGTAAATATGATATCCTCTGTTGTTTGTATGTTGTTTTTATGTTTCATGTGGAACTAAATGATGCAGGTCTCCCTTGTAAATGAGATCGATGATCTCAAGGGACTAATCTGTCTAAATAAAGGTTTGAAATGAAATGAAATGAGGAGGAAGCTGGAGAGTACTGGCCCAAAACAACACCAGGGAAGTGTGGCGTGGGATGAGAACCATCACTATGGAAACAAGACTGACTAGGTGATGGGAGGAGATCTACAGGAGGCCAATGACTTAAACCCCTTTTCAACAGGTTTGATGATGAGATTACCACCCCTCCCTCCTCCAGCTCCTCCAGCTCATCCACCTGTGACTCACCCCCTGTGACCCCCAGGGAGCCTTTCCTCCCATCTCACCCCCCCCCCCCCCCCCCCCCCCCCCCCCCCACCCCCCACCCCGACCAGGGCTCTCTCTCAGCCCCACTGTGCATGCCCCCACCATCACTGCAGAGGACGTGAGGGGAGAGTTCAGCCGCCTACACTCAAGGAAGGCTGCAGGGCCTGACGGCCTCAGCCCCAGTCTGCTGAAAGGATGTGCTACTCAGCTGTGTGCAGTTTTTCGGCACATTTTCAACCTGAGCCTGGACATGATGACCGTCCCTGCCCTGTGGAAGACAACATGCCTGGTTCCTGTGCCGAAGAAGATACATCCACGCACACACAATGACTACAGACCGGTGGCTTTGACATCACATGCCATGAAGTCGCTGGAGAGGCTGGTCCTTAAACACCTCCGTACAGTGGTCGCACCATCACTAGACCCCCTGCAGTTTGCATATCAGCCTCGTATTGGAGTGGAGGACGCCATCATCTTCCTGCTGCACAGAGAACACACACACCTTGAGAAGGCAGGCAGCACTGTGAGAGTCATGTTTTTGGACTTTTCCAGTGCTTTTAATACCATCAGACCTGCCCTGCTCAGCAGGAAGCTACTGGACATGCAGGTGGATGCTCCACAGGTGAGCTAAATAACCAACTATCTCACAGCTCGGCCACAGTACGTGAAGCTGCTGAATAACACCTCTGACATTATATTGAGCAACACGGGCGCTCCTCAGGGCACGGTCCTCTCTCCCTTCCTGTTCACAGTCTATACATCAGACACTGCTCACAGTCCTGCCATCTGCAGACATTCTCAGGTAACTCTGCCATTGTGGGCTGTATCATCAGAGATCAGGAAGCTGAGTACAGGAGTGTGGTGGAGAGTTTTGTGGAGTGGTGCGGTCAGAACCATCTGCAGCTCAACGTCACAAAAACTAAGGAGCTAGTGGTTGACTTCAGGAAGTGGAGTACCGCCCCAAGCCCAATTACCATCGTGGGCATGGATGTGGACATTGTGGACAGCTACAAGTTCCTGGGTCTCCACATAGACAATAAACTGGACTGGAGTAAAAACACTGACGCCCTATATAAGAAAGGCCAGAGTCGCCTGTATTTCCTCAGGAGACTCAGGTAGTGGGAGTGGATCAGGAGTCGTTGGACAACGGGTCTCCCCCCTGCATGCCACACTGGTTTCCTACCGGAGCACTTTCAGCCACAGACTGATATCACCCATAACCACCACACAGCGCCACAGGAGGTCTTTCCTCCCAGTGGCAATCAAACTCCTTAACTCTTCACCCCTAAGTAAAGGGCACTGAGAACTTCCACACCAACACTATGTGCAATATACATATCAATATAATTACCATCACTGCAATACACTCGCTGCTATATATAACTATGTGCAATATTATATTATTAGTATTATTAATAATGCTATGATAACGTGCAATTACGTAACTGCCACTACGTTTTATTTTTTGCGCTACCAACGAGTAAATACTGCTAATAATTGCATTGATTGTGTGACCATCTATGTTTCTATGTTTCATATTGTCTGTAGATATTTAATTGCTCCTTTTGATGCACTGTGTACAGTGTACAGTTTTGCTGTTGTGTTTATTGTGTTTATTGTATTTTGTTACTCAACAACAATTTCCTTCGGGATAAATAAAGTCTTATCTATCTTGTTCCTAAGGGTAAATTATGAAATATCTGAAAGCCAAGTTGTATTCAATTCAATCTTTATTTCAGACTCAAGGTCCATATCACATACAAAATGACAAGATACACATCAATAACTAAGATTAAAAAGGTAAACACAAAACAAATAAAAACAAACAGATAACAAACATGAAATCAGTCCAATCACAGCGAGCCACACATGCTCACTGTCTGTGGAGGCTATTGCACCAATGTCTCCAAATCATGGAAGAGAACCGAGTAGAACTCTTCAAAGGGTTCATTAAAATCGAGATAACATGATTGTCCGAGTCTTCTAAGCGACACATGAATTTGTACATTAACTTTCTTAAAAGGGCTCGACAGGTAGGTACCCCCAAGTTAACAAACAGCTGGCTGGCACTGTGCCATCTTGGTACCCTCAGCAGCAACCGTAAAGCATCATTGTGTGCAACTTTTAGTTTTTGCATGCTGCTAGCCTTGTAGTTACTCCACAGGTGAGCCGTGTAGTTACTCCACAGGTGAGCCGTGTAGTTACTCCACATGTGAGCCGTGTAGTTACTCCACATGTGAGCCGTGTAGTTACTCCACATGTGAGCCGTGTAGTTACTCCACAGGTGAGCCGTGTAGTTACTCCACAGGTGAGCCGTGTAGTTACTCCACAGGTGAGCCGTGTAGTTACTCCACAGGTGAGCCGTGTAGTTACTCCACAGGTGAGCCGTGTAGTTACTCCACAGGTGAGCCGTGTAGTTACTCCACAGGTGAGCCGTGTAGTTACTCCACAGGTGAGCCGTGTAGTTATTTCACAGGTGAGCCGTGTAGTTACTCCACAGGTGAGCCGTGTATGGTGCACAGAAAGCTTTAAAAAGTGATACCTGATCTACAGAGCACTTGTGAAATGTCCGCATTAATGTGTTTGCCTGGGAATACAGTTTGCAGCGTTGTCTATGGATGTCTTTGTATTCTGTGAGATCAGAAATATAATGACCAAGGTACTTCCTCTCACTGAACACAAGAAGAATGCTACTGAGAATACAGTTAGGAAATACAAGCCTTTTTATCCTCTTCGCACAATCCTGATGCTACTCTTCTTGGCGTTATACTTAATATTAAAATCAATGCCATACTGGAACAAGTCCTCAGAAGCTGTTGTAAGCCAGCACTGCACGGGGAGAAGATGATTAAATCATCTGCGTACATAAGGTGGTTGACAACAGTAGCACCGATGACAGCCAGTTTTACACACGCTCAGTTTCCAGACAGATCGTCCATGTACAGATTAAACAACAAAGGAGATCAAACCCCACCTTGCTTGACCCCATTACCAACATCAAAATGTTCAGACACAGTATTGCCCCACTTCACCTGCATAGTCTGATGTGCATACCAGAAGGCTACGATCCTTATTATGTACTACTTTGGTACCTCTCTGGCACATTTTTTCTTGTAGATGTTTCTATTATAAAAAGGTATTTTCCAACCACCAGATGGTAGTGTCGACCTGCTTAATGCTTACATGTATTCTGCAGCTCACACACTGTTGAAATGAAATGAGGCAGAACCACCACTGTTGAATTTCGCAAACTAAAGCAAAACATAGACTGGTTGTAAAATAGATGCTCGATGAATGATGGCGTAACATCTATAAACTATCTGACAAATAAAACACTATTGAAGGGCCCATTTCCAGCTAACACAATATAAAGCAGGACATTATTTACATTAAGTGTGTATTATAAAAATATATTTTGCATTGCCCCTGATGATACATAAATAAATAGATAAACAAATGTCTTTGTCTTCATTTCTCATCTTTACATTTCCCTGATTCTGAAGAGGTGTTTTCATGACGGCGTGCGCGTTCATGTGGTTGTACGAGTAAGTGCCGTGTGCATACCCATCAGCTCTTTGTGACGGTAACCCATAGTAACCTGTACAGTCAGCCTCCTTCCAGAAAAACCAGGCCTATCTCTGCATCTATCCTTTGAAACCAAAACTCGAACAAAAACCCTCACTAACTAAATTCCTAAGAACTGGACAAAGCAAAATACAGAAGTGTGAACAATCCACGAACCTAGTGTCTAACATTAGTTACCTACGTGATGAAATGTAAAGGGTACCCCAAACTTACCCAACTCCTCCACCTCCCACCACACACACATTCACAAAGCAGTGAAACACAGGCTCTTCGGTCAGCAGCAGGCCCAGGGTGAGAGAGGGAGAAGGCTTCCTGGGTGCCTCCTTTATGATCGGCCCTGGCTGCTGATAGGCCAGCTGAGGGTGAGGGGATCCAATCAGCCGTCAGACTCAGGTGCCCAGGCAGGTACTGATCAGCTGCTGAGAAAACAGGGAGAAGAGAACAAAGCAGGAGGGAAGGAAAACAACACAAGTACAGCCTGCCTGACACATGACACCCCCACCCAAACAGTACGTTTGGACCTGACAATAAACATTAACATAGCACGAGACAGTGCATCAGCAAGAACACTATCGGCCCCCTTTTTATGGCTTATGTCAAGGTTGAAGTTCTGGACAATCAACGACCAACGCATAAGGCTTTGATTGTGATTGTACATCCTTGAAAGAGAAACCAGGGGATTGTGATCAATGTATAGATTAATAGGTTTTACACTGGAGCCAAGACACACCTCAAAGTGCTGCAAGGCAAACAATAACAATAACAATAATAATAGCTTGGATTTATATAGCGCCTTTCAAGGGACCCAAGGACCCAATATAGCTAAAGCTTCTTTTTCAATGGTAGAGTACTTCAACTGATGTTTGTTAAACATTCGGGAGAAGTAACTCACGGGGTGATCGATGGCCTGTGCATCTTCTTGTAGAAGAACAGACCCTGCCCCAACTCCGCTGGCATCGACCTCGAGCTTGAAGGGCTTAGAAAAGTCTGGTGCAGAAAGAACAGGAGTGCAACACAGAATACCTTTAAGGCTCTCAAATGACTGTTGACACTCACCGGACCAAACGAAAGGCTTTGAGGGACTGGTCAACGTAGTGAGTGGGGCCGCCACCGAGGAGAACTTTCTGCAGAAACGGCGATAGTACCCTGCCATTCCTAGGAAGCGGTGAAGTTCCCTCCTGGTGGATGGCACTGGGAGGGAGGCAATTGCCCTGATCTTTGGATCAGCAGGGCACATCTGCCCTCGACCAACCTGCTGACCAAGGTAGAGAACGGTACCTTTTCCAAACTCACATTTGGCAAGGTTAAGCGTTAGGGATGCGGCCGACAAGCATTTAAAAACCTCTCTTAAAGTTAGACATGTGGCTAGCCCAGTCTTTAGAATAGACAACAATGTCGTCCAGATATGCCTTACAGTTTGGAACATGTCCCAATACAAGATTTACAAGCCTCTGAAAGGCGGCAGGTGCGTTATACATACCGAAAGGCATCACAGTGTTCTGAAGGAAGCTGTCAGGCGTCACAAAGGCTGAGATATCGGAAGCACGCTGTGTTAAAGGAACTTGCCAGCTGACTGACACATTTTGCAGGACCAATTTCTTCGATGCAGTCATCAATGAGCGGTAAGGGGTGTGCATCGGGGACAGTGACAGCATTAACAGACTGGAATACTTGACCTGCTGCTATTAGATCTCTTGCATCATTGGGTATGTTTAAACATGCATTATCATCTCACTCTCAACTGGTCTGCACTTGTTATTAATTAAACTGATATTGATGAAACTGATTTGCTCGACTGTCTCTCAAATTGTAATGATTGTGTGCATTGCTTGAATTTCACTTAACAGACTCTATGTGGTTTGTCTTGTGTCATGTTTTGCATTTTGTTTATGTATGTCTGTAAGTTGTTGCTATTGTCGGGACCCCCTTGAAAACGAGACGGTGCATCTCAAGGGGTTTATCCCAATGAATAAAAAATTCTATATAGACGGTTGTCCCCACCTGGTGAGCTTTGGAAGACTCATTATGGTCATCAGGGGAGCAGTACCTCTTCAGCATGTTGATATGACACTCTGGTAGGACGTCTGCGGTCAGGTGTTTGAATGACGTAGTTTGTTTCACAGAGCTTCTTATCTACAACGCAAGGACCAGAACATTTAGTAGACAGAGCAGAACCAGGTACAGGCAATAGAACCAACACCTTGTCACCTGGCTGAAACAAGCGTGCTGCCGCCTTCTGGTCGTAGCGTTTCTTCATCTTCCCCTGGGTAGAGGTCAGAGCTTCCCTAGCCAAGGAGCAGGCCCGATGTAGACGATCCCTAAGTTTGGCGATATACTCCGGGATACTGCAAAACATTTTTTTTGGCATGATCAAATGCTCTTTAAGAACTCTTAAAGGACCTCTGACCTCATGTCCAAACACTAGCTCAGCAGGACTCAAACCTAGAGGCTCCTGAACAGCTTCACGGGCAGCAAGTAACACCAAAGGAACACCGTCATCCCAATCTTTATGAGACTCGTGGCAATGTTTTCTTAACATGCATTTCATAGTCTGGTGAAACCTCTCTAATGCCCCCTGCCTTTCAGGTTGATATGGGCTGGATGTCACATGCTTGATACCTAAGGTGTCAAGTTCCCGGGCAAACACTTTAGACATGAAGTTGGTACCTTGGTCTGTTTGAACCACCTTCGGTAGACCAAACAAGGAGAACAACTTCAGAAGTGCCTTGGTGATGAACGGGGCAGTGAATTTCCGTAGTGGGATGGCTTCTGGGAACCTGGTGGAAACACACATGACAGTTAAGAGAAACTGATTTCCAGTTTTAGACAAGGGTCCCACACAATCTACAATCACCCTTTCAAATGGCTCTCCCATTACTGGAATGGGGATGAGAGGAGCAGGGTGAATCACCTGATTCTGTTTACCAGCAACTTGGCACACATGACAAGTTCGACAATAAAGAACTACATCAGAATTGAGTCCTGGCCAAAAGAAGTGTTTTAAAACTCTTTCATACGTTTTTGTTACCCCCATGTGACCTGACCACGGATGATCATGAGCCAAGGACATCACCTGACACGATAGGCTGTTGGCACGACAACCTGATAAGTTGCAAAGGAGTCTGACTCCTCACAGGCATCACTAATCCAGCGACGCATCAATAGGCCATCCTCCATAATGTAGGCCATCTTCTTCGACTTGGCCTCTTCCTGACTGATAACAGAAGAGAGACATTTAGAAAGTGTTTAATCACTAAGCCGGGCTGCCATGAATTCTTCCCGAGTGGCAGGCAGTTGTACAAGCTCTGATCTGAGCTGTTACTGGGTGATCCAGCACCAGCAGACCGGGCCTCCTCTGGCAGTCGGTCCGACAGGGTCATGACATCAAGAAACTGCCCTGTAGCAAGAAAAGAGTCAGACAAGTCATCCCCATATTCCTTTGACTGAGCCCTTGTAACCACACAAGCAGGAAAGATCTCAGGAAGTACTTCGGCTGATTTCCCTGCGTCTAAACTTATATCAGGAGAGTCAATGACCTCTGGAACTGGCCTAACCTTGCCCCCAGCCAAGTCATTACTAATCCACACCTTTGGTGGGCAAGGCAGGGAGGACAGCTACTTTAAAGAATCCTTTGACAAGAGATGAGTGAATATAAACATTATGCATAGGGGGCCGCAACTAGTGTCATGCCTACACCTTGAACAACAGCACTTGAACCACATGAGGATCTGGATGTTAAAGGTAAGATGCCTTCTCTAATAATAGATTGAGAACCTCCTGTGTCCCTAAGTACCTGTACTGGCAGCTGGTCTTTAGGATCCCCTGTTAAAGAAACAAAGCCCTGTGAAACAAAGGGTTTGAAACAGGGATCAGGTACATCATCTTCACGGGACATTTCTATGTCTGATCGTGACACTGCTTTAATGAGACCCATGCCTTTTGGCGTTTGTAAGCGTTGCGAAAATTGCAGTCTACGCTTCAAGGAAAGACACTCTGAAATAAGGTGACCTGTTTTATGGCAGTAGTAACACGAGGCCCCCGTGGAGGTGATGGTGGTCCTCTAGACCTTTAAATAGTGGGGCCAAGATCAGGTCTCCCTGTTCGTGAAACTGAAGCTTTATCTGGGCGCAAGGAAGAAGAACACACTCTTTTGAGTGAGCACAAATGTATTCGCTAAGACAGCTGCCTTAGACAGTGAAGTGACCTTCTGCTCATTTAAGAATATCACCATCCTTTCGGGCAAAGAATTCTTAAAATCTTCCAAGAGAAGTAACTGACGAAAGGGATTCAAAATCCTTCACTAGCTGCACACAATTTATCAAAGAGAGCACCCTTTTCTCAAGCAAACTCCACAAATGTCTGTGCAGCAGACTTTTGATGGTGTCTGAACTTTTGTCCGTAGGCCTCCGGCAAAAGCTCATAAGCACGCAAGATCGACTCTTTAACACTTCGTACTGCAAGCTTTCTTCCAAAGAAAGTGACGATACCACTTCCTGAGCCTTACCTACTAATTTGCACTGAAGTAGGATTGGCCACATGTCTTTAGGCCAGACTAGCAATTCTCTCAAAAGCACAAAAATATGAGTCAACCTCTGACTCTCTAAAAGTTGGCACCAAAGCAATATTTTGACTAACATCAAAACTTTTAGTATGAGGGACTGTAAACGAAGGTATCGACCTCTCAAATGTCTGCTCTGAAGAGATTCTCAGGGCATCAACTTCAAGCCGCTTCAACGTGATCTCTTTCTCAGCTTCTATCTCTAACTTGTGAATCTGCTGTTTGTGTTCATAGTCCGCTCTACGCGCCATTTCCTTCTCCTGGGCCTCCAGCTGAAGACGGGCAAGACGAACCTTCAGTCTGGCATCACTACTTGCACCAAAGCTACCCGGAGAGAAAGCCTTAAACCTAGGAAGCGTTGCAGGAGGAGCTTCAGGATTAACCTCGTCAACTCTAGGTGTAGCTAATACAGCCCGACCCTTCTGTTCTATAAAGGAAGCACCAACAACACGTTCACCATCGTCATCAATAGACACATCAGCCCTACGCTGAGTTGACAAGCCTGGGATTACAAGAATCACCTCTTAGCTCTTTTACTCTATACTTGTCCACTGAAATGTTAACGTGAGCTGCAAAACAAAACATGTCATCTTTGCGACATGAATACAACTTATCGGTACTTGGCCTTTCAATCAAATCCTGTAAGTCATAACCCATTTTTTCAGCCTATGCACAACACCTACAATGACTCCTCAATTATTGGTTGTCTTTAGCTCAGGAAAATAGATATCCCGGACGAGCCCCAATTTGTGTTACGTCCCCACTAAGGTCTAGGGGACCTGGAGACAATAACACACAACCAATAACATGAGGGAGTGAGCGTAAATGTTAACAAAAGTTTATTCCTTGAACAACAAAGAACTGACCATAAATACTCTTTAAGTGAGGAGGAAGAGGAGGAAGAGGAGGAGGAGGAGACAAAGGAGATTTTACCAAACTAAATAAATAAGTATAACAAAACCAGGCCTATCTCTGCATCTATCCTCTGAAACCAAAACTCGGACAAGCAAAATACAGAATTGGCAACAATCCACGAACCTAGTGTCTAACATTAGTTACCTACGTGATGAAATGTAAAGGGTACCTCAAACTTACCCAACTCCTCCACCTCCCACCACACACACATTCACAAAGCAGTCAAACACCGGCTCTTCGGTCAGCAGCAGGCCCAGGGTGAGAGAGGGAGAAGGCTTCCTGGGTGCCTCCTTTATGACCGGCCCTGGCTGCTGATAGGCCAGCTGAGGGTGAGGGGATCCAATCAGCCGTCAGACTCAGGTGCCCAGGCAGGTACTGATCAGCTGCTGAGAAAACAGGGAGAAGAGACAAAAGCAGGAGGGAAGGAAAACGACACAAGTACAGCCTGCTTGGCACGTAACACCCCCACACATATAAATCCAAACAGTACGTTTGGACAATAAACATTAACATAGCACGAGACAGTGCATCAGCAAGAACACTATCGGCCCCCTTTTTATGGCTTATGTCAAGGTTGAAGTTCTGGACAATCAACGACCAACGCATAAGGCTTTGATTGTGATTGTACATCCTTGAAAGAGAAACCAGGGGATTGTGATCAATGTATAGATTAATAGGTTTTACACTGGAGCCAATATACACCTCAAAGTGCTGCAAGGACCCAATATAGCTAAAGCTTCTTTTTCAATGGTAGAGTACTTCAACTGTTGTTTGTTAAACTTTCGGGAGAAGTAACTCACGGGGTGATCGATGCCCCGTGCATCTTCTTGTAGAAGAAAAGCCCCTGCCGCCACTCCGCTGGCATCGACCTCGAGCTTGAAGGGCTTAGAAAAGTCTGGTGCAGAAAGAACAGGAGTGCAACACAGAATACCTTTAAGGCTCTCAAATGACTGTTGACACTCACCGGACCAAACGAAAGGCTTTGAGGGACTGGTCAGCGTAGTGAGTGGGGCCGCCACCGAGGAGAAGTTTCTGCAGAAACGGCGATAGTACCCTGCCATTCCTAGGAAACGGTGAAGTTCCCTCCTGGTGGATGGCACTGGGAGGGAGGCAATTGTCCTGATCTTTGCATCAGCAGGGCACATCTGACCTCGACCAACCTGCTGACCAAGGTAGAGAACGGTACCTTTTCCAAACTCACATTTGTCAAGGTTAAGCGTTAGGGATGCGGCCGACAAGCATTTAAAAACCTCTCTTAAAGTTAGACATGTGGCTAGCCCAGTCTTTAGAATAGACAACAATGTCGTCCAGATATGCCTCACAGTTTGGAACATGTCCCAATACAAGATTTACAAGCCTCTGAAAGGTGGCAGGTGCGTTATACATACCGAAAGGCATCACAGCGTTCTGAAGGAAGCTGTCAGGCGTCACAAAGGCTGAGATATCAGAAGCACGCTGTGTTAAAGGAACTTGCCAGCTTTCTGACACATTTTGCAGGACCAATTTCTTCGATGCATTCATCAATGAGCGGTAAGGGGTGTGCATCGGGGACAGTGACAGCATTAACTTTGCGAAAGTCAACGCAGAATCTGGGACTTCCATCCGACTTTGTGTCTAGCACACAAAGGGAACTCCAGGGACTGGAACTAGGCCTTGCAAATCAGTTTTTAAGAAGACACTCGACTTCCGTTTCCATAAGCTCCCTCTTAACTGGGTTAACCCTACACGCACGCTGTTTGATGGGCAAAGGGTTGGTCAAGACCACATCGTGAGCTAGGGCAGAAGTTTGTGAGGGAGTGCCATTAAAAAAACACTCAAAATCAAATATGAGTTTCCGAATATCACTTCCTTGGTTATCAGGGAGATGAGACAAGTAATTGGGCAAATCAGATAATACCTCAGTATTGCTTAGTCTTGCCCCCTGTGGTGTTGCACTGCGCATCACCAACTCATCCTCGTTTGAGCTCACCCTCGAAACTGAAGCCATAGGAGAGACGGTTGTCTCCCAAAATGCACATAAATCAGATCTTGCTCCACTCAACATAGCCTACAATAGACTATGCAGATTTGTTCTTGGTTGTCCTTTTCGTACACATCACTGCACAATGTATAGCCAACTGAAATGGCCTTCTTTAAATGTAAGAAGACACGCATTGGCTTCAGCTGATATTTAAATGCACTTATCTTAACTACCCCCCTTATTTAAAGCAGTATTTTGTACCTTACTCGCCAAATTATCAAGTTAGAACTTCTGTTCAGATTTATTTCTGTCCCCTCTGCAAACAAATTGATTGGCAGAAGAGCGTTGATGTTCAAAGCCCCAACAGACTTTAATACTTGACCTGCTGCTATTAGATCTCTTGCATCATTGGGTATGTTTAAACATGCATTATCATCTCACTCTCAGCTGGTCTGTACTTGTTATTAATTAAACTGATATTGATGAAACTGATTTGCTCGACTGTCTCTCAAATTGTAATGATTGTGTGCATTGCTTGAATTTCACTTAACAGACTCTATGTGGTTTGTCTTGTGTGTCATGTTTTGCATTTTGTTTATGTATGTCTGTAAGTTGTTGCTATTGTTGGGACCCCCTTGAAAACAAGATGGTGCATCTCAAGGGGTTTATCCCAATGAATAAAAAATTCTATATAGACGGTTGTCCCCACCTGGTGAGCTTTGTAAGACTCATTATGGTCATTAGGGGAGCAGTACCTCTTCAGCATGTTGATATGACACTCTGGTAGGACGTCTGGGGTCAGGTGTTTGAATGACGTAGTTTGTTTCACAGAGCTTCTTATCTACAACACAAGGACCAGAACATTTAGTAGACAGAGCAGAACCAGGTACAGGCAATAGAACCAACACCTTGTCACCTGGCTGAAACAAGCGTGCTGCCGCCTTCTGGTCGTAGCGTTTCTTCATCTTCCCCTGGGTAGAGGTCAGAGCTTCCCTAGCCAAGGAGCAGGCCCGATGTAGACGATCCCTAAGTTTGGCGACATACTCCGGGATACTGCAAACCGTTTTTTTTGGCATGATCAAATGCTCTTTAAGAACTCGTAAAGGACCTCTGACCTCATGTCCAAACACTAGCTCAGCAGGACTCAAACCTAGAGACTCCTGAACAGCTTCACGGGCAGCAAATAACACCAAAGGAACACCGTCATCCCAATCTTTATGAGACTCGTGGCAATGTTTTCTTAACATGCATTTCATAGTCTGGTGAAACCTCTCTAATGCCCCCTGACTTTCAGGTTGATATGGGCTGGATGTCACATGCTTGATACCTAAGGTGTCAAGTTCCCGGGCAAACACTTTAGACATGAAGTTAGTACCTTGGTCTGTTTGAACCACCTTCGGTAGACCAAACAAGGAGAACAACTTCGAAGTGCCTTGGTGATGACCGGGGCAGTGAATTTCCGTAGTGGGATGGCTTCTGGGAACCTGGTGGAAACACACATGACAGTTAAGAGAAACTGATTTCCAGTTTTAGGCAAGGGTCCCACACAATCTACAATCACCCTTTCAAATGGCTCTCCCATTACTGGAATGGGGATGAGAGGAGCAGGGTGAATCACCTGATTCTGTTTACCAGCAACTTGGCACACATGACATGTTCGACAGTAAAGAACTACATCAGACTTGAGTCCTGGCCAAAAGAAGTGTTTTAAAACTCTTTCATACGTTTTTGTTACCCCCATGTGACCTGACCACGGATGATCATGAGCCAAGGACATCACCTGAAACGATAGGCTGTTGGCACGACAACCTGATAAGTTGCAAAGGAGTCTGACTCCTCACAGGCATCACTAATCCGGCGACGCATCAATAGGCCATCCTCCATAATGTAGGCCATCTTCTTCGACTTGGCCTCTTCCTGACTGATAACAGAAGAGACATTTAGAAAGTGTTTCATCACTAAGCTGGGCTGCCATGAATACTTCCCGAGTGGCAGGCAGTTGTACAAGCTCTGATCTGAGCTGTTACTGGTTGATCCTGCACCAGCGGACCGGGCCTCCTCTGGCAGTCGGTCCGACACGGTCATGACATCAAGAAACTGCCCTGTAGCAAGAAAAGAGTCGGACAAGTCATCCCCATATTCCTTTGACTGAGCCCTTGTAACCACACAAGCAGGAAAGATCTCAGGAAGTACTTCGGCTGATTTCCCTGCGTCTAAACTTAAATCAGGAGAGTCAATGACCTCTGGAACTGGCCTAACCTTGCCCCCAGCCAAGTCATTACTAATCCACACCTTTGGTGGGCAAGGCAGGGAGGACAGCTACTTTAAAGAATCCTTTGACAAGAGATGAGTGAATATAAACATTGTGCATGGGGGGCCGCAACTAGTGTCATGCCTACACCTTGAACAACAGCACTTGAACCACATGAGGGTCTGGAGGTTAAAGGTAAGATGCCTTCTCTAATAATAGATTGAGAACCTCCTGTGTCCCTAAGTACCTGTACTGGCAGCTGGTCTTTAGGATCCCCTGTCAAAGAAACAAAGCCCTGTGAAACAAAGGGTTTGAAACAGGGATCAGGTACATCATCTTCACGGGACATTTCTATGTCTGATCGGGACACTGCTTTAATGAGACCCATGCCTTTTGGCTTTTGAAAGCGTTGCGAAAATTGCAGTCTACGCTTCAAGGAAAGACACTCTGAAATAAGGTGACCTGTTTTATGGCAGTAGTAACACGAGGCCCCCGTGGAGGTGATGGTGGTCCTCTAGACCTTTCAAAAGTAGTGGGGCCAAGATCAGGTCTCCCTGTTCGTGAAACTGAAGCTTTATCTGGGCGCAAGGAAGAAGAACACAGTCTTGTGAGTGAGCACAAATTCATTCGCTAAGACAGCTGCCTTAGACATTGAAGGGACCTTCTGCTCATTTAAGAATATCACCATCCTTTCGGGCAAAGAATTCTTAAAATCTTCCAAGAGAAGCAACTGACGAAAGGGATTCAAAATCCTTCACTTCACTAGCTGCACACAATTTATCAAAGAGAACACCCTTTTCTCGAGTAAACTCCACAAATGTCTGAGCAGCAGACTTTTGATGGTGTCTGAACTTTTGTCCGTAGGCCTCCGGCAAAAGCTCAAAAGCACGCAAGATCGACTCTTTAACACTTCGTACTGTAAGCTTTCTTCCAAAGAAAGTGAAGATGCCACTTCCTGAGCTTTACCTACTAATTTGCACTGAAGTAGGATTGGCCACTTGTCTTTAAGCCAGACTAGCAATTCTCTCAAAAGCACAAAAATATGAGTCAACCTCCGACTCTCTAAAAGTTGGCACCAAAGCAATATTTTTACTAACATCAACTTTTAGTATGAGAGACTGTAAGCGAAGGTATTGACCTCTCAAATGTCTGCTCTGAAGAGATTCTCAGGGCATCAACTTCAAGCCGCTTCAACGTGATCTCTTTCTCAGCTTCTATCTCTAACTTGCGAATCTGCTGTTTGTGTTCATAGTCCGCTCTGTGTGCCATTTCCTTCTCCTGGACCTCCAGCTGAAGACGGGCAAGACGAACCTTCAGTCTGGCATCACTACTTGCACCAAAGCTACCCGGAGAGAAAGCCTTAAACCCAGGAAGCGTTGCAGGAGGAGCCTCAGGATTAACCTGGTCAACTCTAGGTGTAGCTAATACAGCCCGACCGTTCTGTTCTATAAAGGAAGCACCAACAACACGTTCACCATCGTCATCAATAGACACATCAGCCCTAGGCTGAGTTGACAAGCCTGGGATTACAAGAATCACCTCTTAGCTCTTTTACTCTATACTTGTCCACTGAAATGTTAACGTGAGCTGCAAAACATAACATCTTTGCGACATGAATACAACTTATCAGCACTTGGCCTTTCAATCAAATCCTGTACGTCATAACCCATTTTTTCAGCCTATGCACAACACCTACAATGACTCCTCAATTATTGGTTGTCTTTAGCTCAGGAAAATGGATATCCCGGACGAGCCCCAATTTGTGTTACGTCCCCACTCAGGTCTAGGGGACCTGGAGACAACACACAACAACCAATAACATGAGGGAGTGAGCGTAAATGTTAACAAAAGTTTATTCCTTGAACAACAAAGAACTGACCATAAATACTCTTCAGTGTAGAGGAAGAGGAGGAAGAGGAAGAGGAGGAGGAGGAGACAAAGGAGATTTTGCCAAACTAAATAAATAAGTATAACAAAACCAGGCCTATCTCTGCATCTAACCAAATTACTAAAAACTGGACAAAGCAAAATACAGAAGTGTGAACAAACCACGAACCTGTGTGTCTAACATTAGTTACCTGCGTGATGAAATGTAAAGGGTACCCCAAACTTACCCAACTCCTCCACCTCCCACCACACACACATTCACAAAGCAGTGAAACACCGGCTCTTCGGTCAGCAGCAGGCCCAGGGTGAGAGAGGGAGAAGGCTTCTTGGGTGCCTCCTTTATGACCGGCCCTGGCTGCTGATAGGCCAGCTGAGGGTGAGGGGATCCAATCAGCCGTCAGACTCAGGTGCCCAGGCAGGTACTGATCAGCTGCTGAGAAAACAGGGAGAAGAGAACAAAGCAGGAGGGAAGGAAAACAACACAAGTACAGCCTGCCTGGCACGTAACAGGTGCTTTACTTATTATACTATAATAACTCGCACACCATCATTACATTGGTTTCAAAAGATTGTTTGTTTTAGAAAACCAAATTATTCTGTGTTACTGAAATGAAGTATATCTTGCAAATAATATTTTCTATAATTGTTTCCAATAAAAAAGGCATTTGTTCCCTCTGTACATTTACTTTAACAATATGTTAAAAAGGTGAAAGTACCTTTACTTCTGACCCACAATCCTTTGCACTACAGATATAGGGGAAGAGCAAATGGTCAAAGTTTGAGGTGTTATAATTGTCTGTATACAGCATGCAACAACAAATACTACGTAAACTGCAGTATTAGTACTTAAAGTGAAGTATGGAAGAAATGTACATGTATTGGAAGGTACAATTTGTTAAAGAGTATAAAGGTGAACCTTTAAATTAAAAATGATTAAACTGGAGTCGTAACTGAGGAGCCAGGACACATCCTTTAATATTTTTGAATGAGAAAACACGCATTACAGATTTACCCAGAAACATCCCTGAAGCACATTTTAAAAAGTGATCAGAGTTGAGTATAGATATACAGGAAAAGAAATCAGCTGCTAATACATGTTCCTGAATCAGACACTATTCGTGAGTAAAAACAAAAACACACGTGAAATGTAACACCAAGCACAATAGATACAGAGTTTAGACCTTTTACACCCAACTTTGAGAGCTGAAAGGAGCCTTAGTCTGCTGATATTTAAAATACACCCATCACCATTTATCACTGATCACACACGAGACCATGGCCCGATTCCAAACCGACCCCTAACTAAATCCCCAAATCTTTAATGGTGTTTTTTTTTGTGTAAACCTCATGTTGTTTTCAAATCATTTTTTGATAAACTGTTTCTTTTTTTGCCACAGTCTGTAAATATACAAAACTTTACAATCAATGCACACGTTTCATGTTTTCCAGACTCGATATGATCCTAAATAAAAAATACAAGGTAACATGAAGTTGTTAACATCTGTAAGACGATATTAAATGTCTCTTGTTTTGCAGTTTATCAATAAACTCTGAACTGTTTGCACGTTTCCATGACGGACACAAACAGCGTTGCACCTTGGGTTTTTACATTTTATTTTTTATTTCTCCGCTTGCTTGTGAAGCGTCTTTGAGCCTTAAGCGCTATTATTATTATTATTATTATTATTATGATACTACAAAGCGAGTTCAACAGAGCCAGGCTTTCTCTGACTTCGCTCGACAAAACTAAAATCCCTTGACCCCAAAAATCAATCGATTTAATATCGATATTCTCACCTTTTAAGAATACACTTATTAGCCAACCTGTTTGCCAACTGCGCATTTCACAGCTCTAAAAAGCTCTCTTAAAAACTGCATTTAGGTCGGACACTGTCCCCTTTGGAATACAGGGAGATAAAATGTGTTTCTGGCCAGAAGAAATTAAAGTTAAAATAAGTTGTATTGATTTGTTTGGTGTCATTAATGTCACGCTACTGTCCACAAGTTTAAATTTAATAATGTTTTCCCTCAGCTGAGAATATTTACCTCTAATAAATTGACTATAATTTCAAATTAACTAGAGAACAGCAATTTTAAGATGATTTGGAATTGGGGCGATATTTTTTAGCGTCAGAGGGGGGAAATAAATCACATTTGGTCTAACCCTAACCCTCCCAGGCTCACGTATTGAAGGGTTACGGCCCGTCCACACAGCGGCGTGCGTTGACGCTTGCCGACGGGCGTGTCTGAAACTCGACCAACAACCAATCACATGAATCTCCCGCCACAAGCAGCGGTTTGATTGGCTAGAGCTTGCACTGGCATATGATTCGATTGGCTGACGCTTCTGCCGAGGCTTCAAAAGTTGAACATTGCTCAACTTTTGCAGCGAGCCACGCCAGCTACGCTCCGCATCGCTTCCCACAATGCAGTTCGGCGAAAAGTGACGTCACCCCATTCAAAGTGAATGTTGAAGGTCAACGCACGCCGCTGTGTGGATGGGCCGTTATTTATTAAGCCCCTCCACCATGACAAATGAGATATTAATGGAGATGAGATGATTTTGTTTAGAAGAAGGTGATGGAGGACAGTCAGCTGTAAAGGGGTCTGGGACATGTCAGACGTTCAGTTGGCGCATTTCTACTTCATCAACACCTTCTTCTGATCTCCTCACCCTCTTTGCTCTTTGATTTGTTTAAAGGTGTCCACAAATGATGATAACAACAACACCAACAACAAGGAAACAAACTAGTGCGAACAAACTCCAGTATTCTCTGGGACCCCATGGGCTTTCTTTGATGGTTTCGTTCCCAGAACCTGAAAAGAAAAGGTAAATAGTGAGGAAATGACTGGATCCCTCCTCATGTTGGAGAACAGCCTCATCATGAAGGCGATGAAGAACAGAATCTATTTTCCTCTCTAGACTCATGTCAGACATTATCTACCGATCCCAGAGGATGTCATCAACAACATCTTTACAGTATGCCAATGGTGGAAATCTTCAGGAAAAACACAAACTCACCTCCAGAGACGCTCAGATGGACAGAGGAAACAAACGTCCCATTTCTCCAACACGTGTACGTTCCTGTGTCGTTGACGCTGACGTTCTTCAGGACAACCGAACCGTCACCGTTCTTCATCTCTGGGTCTTTCAGCTCCACACGACCACGGACACTCAGATTCTGGTATATTTCAATCAGCTGGTTATCTCTGTAGAAGAACACGTAATCCTCCAGATCAGTTCTGTTCCACCTCAACAATGTGATGGCAGCATCTGTGGAACAGTTGCAGGGAAGAGTGACATCTTCTTCAGGCTTTGCCTTCAGCCCTGTGACTGGAGAAAGAAAGGCAAAAGTCAGCAGTGCATTCTCACACATTATACAGAGGGGAATCACAGTATGACTACAGAGGTGGAAGAAGCACTCAGATCTTGAGTAAAAGTAGAAGTACTCAGATCTTGAGTAAAAGTAGAAGTACTCAGATCTTGAGTAAAAGTAGAAGTACTCAGATCTTGAGTAAAAGTAGAAGTACTCAGATCTTGAGTAAAAGTAGAAGTACTCAGACCTTGTTCTTGAGTTAAAGTAGAAGTACTCAGATCTTGTACTTGAGTAAAAGTAGAAGTACTCAGATCTTGTACTTGAGTAAAAGTAGAAGTACTCAGATCTTGTACTTGAGTAAAAGTAGAAGTACCAGAGTGTAGGAATACTCTGTTACAGTAAAAGTCCTGCATTCAAAATGTTCCTCAAGTGAAAGTATAAAAGTATTATCATCAAAATACAGTAAAAGTAGTCATTGTGCAGATTGGTCCATTTCAGAATAATAGATATGATATGTTTTATAATGATTGATCATGAAAGTGTTCTCAAAGCTGGTAAAGGTGCAGCTAGTTTGAATGACTTTGTATACTGCAGGGTAGCTGGTGGATTTACTCCAGGTGGAACTAAAGTCTGATTTAACACTTGATTAGATTTCACATCATTCATCCAAATCTGTAAAGTAACTAAAGGTATTAAATAAAATAAGTAAAAAGTTGCAAAAAATGGAAATACTCAAGTAAAGTACAAGTATGTCAAAATTGTACTTAAGTTCAGTACTTGAGTGAATGTACTTAGTTATTTTACACCACTGGATACCGATGGATCACTGAATAACGTCTATGCAGGAAGAGTAAGTAAGCAGCATTAGCTCTTTAGCAGCAGGTTAGCTCTCTAGCAGCAGGTTAGCTCTCTAGTAGCAGGTTAGCTCTCTAGCAGCAGGTTAGCTACCGGGTGGAGCACCGAGCACACATCGTGACAAAAAAACCAAGCTGTATATATAAAGTGAAAATACACTGGTTCAAACAAACAGTCTAAAAAACAACTGTATTTAGCAACATAGAACAATGGCTCCTACAAAGAAAAACAAAGAAGGCCTGAGGTGCGTTAGCATATTGTTAGCGGTCCCTCTCAATAGCTTGTTGCTGATAGTACATTACGTTAGTCTAATGTAAAGCAGCACAAAGACACGGTCAAATCTGAGGGCCGAAGCTTGACTGTCTTAAAACAGTTATTTTTGTGATAAAAATAGTAAAAAAGCTCCGAGGCCTTTACGAGGCCTTTCGACAAGAACGTTATTTTCCTAATATAACTCTCACCTCCTGTAGCCGATTGGCCGATCGATATGAACACAATGAACACAATGAACCCAAAAGCAGTCTTCATCGGAGAATGAAGTCAAAGGGATTTTAAAGACGAGTTTGGTTTCTGCGACTTCCCGATTCACACTGTTCGAGCAAGAGTTATTAGTCCGCTATATTGGATAGCTGTACACACGTGGCTACGTACGTACGTAGCTACGTGTGTACGATAACCCAAGAAGGACATTTTACACTAAAGCGTTTCGCGAAGAAGAAAAAAAAAAAAAACAGACCACATTAATCTGAACGAGAGAGATGAGTTATTGTTTTTACAACGTAATTTCCTGATCATTTGAGAAGAAATCCTTTTAGAATAGAACTCTTTGCATAAGTGAGAAATGGATTTAACTTCTGATTGGCAGCCTTAACACTGGAAAAATATGTTCAGTATTGTTAAAGTGGGAAGAAACTGTTCATATATAAAGTACTATAACTCAAACTCACCTCACAGCAGTTCAGTACTAACTGGGAGTGTTTCAGAATCAGAGACGGGTTTATAGCCAGGTGGGTTCACACGTACGAGGAGTTTGAACCCAAATGCAACAAACAGGAACAGTTTGTAATGAAGTTCAATTTCAAAACCCAGCTGGTAATGAGCACAGATATCTAAAAAGCAGACAAACCTTTAGGGATGAAGCAGAGGATGGAGAAACCAGCCCAACAGGTCGACAGGAAAAATATATCCAAGTCGCAAAGGCAGATATATAGATGGATAGATCAATCGATCACTGACAGAGCACAAAGTGAGGGGAGTAAAAACTGCTGGCTGTGTCTGATAAGGAACTAGGATGGCTAAACAAATCTATGTAAAACATTTCTGACACACCCTGTGTAAGGTACTCAGAATTTAGCGGAAGAGGAAGAGGAAGAGGAACCAAATTATGATCAATAAATGTATATACCTATCCATCACAGGGGGCAATCCAGCACACTTTGGCGTGCAGATGTGAACACGCTTCAACCAAACACACACACACACACACACACACACACACACACACACACACACACACACACACACACACACACACACATACACATACACATACACATACACACACACACACACACACACACACACATACACACACACACACACACACACACACACACACACACACACACACACACACACACACACACACACACACACAGCCTGCATCAGACACTTTTTGTCTTTCCACTTGCTGCTATGGACAGTGATTACACACATTTTATATATTTGTAACGTTGTCATATTCATTAATTGTCATCTATCAATCTACCTGACTGCTATTTTTATATATTTATTTATGTGTCTTTTTAAGATCTTTCTATCTTTATTTTGTCTATTGTTTGTGTATATATATATATATATGTGTAGATTTGTTGTATATATTTGTAATCTTTGGGACAGTGTGAAACTGAATATTGGTCTCCCTGTTTGTAACACAATCAGAGATATTGATAATAAAGTTCACTTTGATTGAAGTTCGGTACTTAAGTACTATTTTGAGGTACTTTACTTTACTTTGTATTTCCATGTTATGCTACTACTTCTGCCCCACTACAGTTCAGAGGCAGGGCCGGACTGGGACAATAAGTCAGGCCGGGAATTATACACCCAGCCAGGCCACTACCAGTTTTTTGTGCCATTTTGCTGGATTTATTTGTCAATATTTTTAGCGTTGCTGCCCATAGTGATAGCCATCTAAATCTACTACAAAAAAATAAACATATGGACATGGGTAACTATTTAAACAAATGTGCAAATCTATTTAGGAAACTATTCATGTGAACATCTTTTAAGTGGGGGTGGACCTCAAATCCTCTAGGCTAGGGGGGTTCCGGGGGCATGCTCCCTCGGTAAGACTTTTTTTTAAATGTTGGACTTAAATGCATCAATCTAGTGCACTTTGAGGGGGAAATAAAAAGAGAGACTACACCCATATGAAACAAAACTGTATACATTTAAATAATCATAAAATCATAAGAACATGGCCATAACCAATAACACACCATATCCAATATGAAAAAACATTGAAACTTGTTTATTTATTTGTTTTTGGTTCATTTATAGTTGTGAGTGTGTCTGGGCTCCTGAACCAGCCTCACCTGTCTCCCCCCTCTCCCCCCTCTCCCCCCTTCTCCTCTTTGAGGCAGCAGCAAAGAAGACTAGTTTTAGCTCTCAGCACGTTTTTAAAGTTTATCTTACCTTTTTTCACCTAGTTAACGTTTTTTTTATTATTATTCATGCATATTTTACTAATCACTCCCCCTTCAAATGGAAATATGTGTTTACATGAATCGTGACCAACTGAGAACTAAGTTAACTATCTAAACACTCAGAGAGTCCTTTACCTCACCTGAGCTGTAGTTATCAGTCTCTCAGTCTGACAGGAGAAGACTCTCCTCCACCTTGTTGTTGAAACAGCTCCTTATATCCGTTAGCGCAGCTAGCTAGCACCAGATGCTAACAACAACAATAGCCTACACGTAACCGGTGCGCTCGCTTTCTCTCTCTCGCTCGCTCGCGCTACACATACACACACACCCTCCCGAGCTTGAATGACGCACAGAGACGAGACCAATCGAGGGCATTAGTGTATGGTCTGTATGAAAGTGGCCATGTCGGCAGGCCACATCATGTAGACAGCCAGTCACCCTCTGGGAGGCAGAGTCAGACCCACATTTGCGCAGCGTTGCGTTCACAATACATACATAAAAGAAATCCTCAGGCCAGCAGGCCGCTTAGCGGGCCAGGCCATCGGGAAACCTCCCGGAGCTCCCGATGGCCAGTCCGGGCCTGTTCAGTGGTAAATGGTGTACTTTTACTCCACTACATGTATTTAATACCTTTAGTTACTTTACAGATGTGGATGAATGATGTGAAATATAATCAATTGTTAAATCAGACTTTAGTTCCACCTGGAGTAAATCCACCAGCTACCCTGCAGTATACAAGTCATTCAAACTAGCTGCACCTTTACCAGCTTTGAGAACACTTTCATGATCAATCATTATAAAACATATCATATATATTATTCTGAAATGGACCAATCTGCACAATGACTACTTTTACTGTCGCTACTTTCACTATATTTTGATGAGAATACTTTTCTACTTTTACTTGAGGAACATTTTGAATGCAGGACTTTTACTGTAACAGAGTATTCCTACACTCTGGTACTTCTACTTTTTCTCAAGTACAAGATCTGAGTAGCCTACTTCTACTTTTACTCAAGAACAAGATCTGACATTACATTGCATTTAGCTGAGGCTTTTATCCAAAGCGACTTACAAGAAGTGCATTCGACCAACAAGATACAAACTTGAAGAAAACAGAATCATATAAGTACATCAGGTTTCATAGAGCTAAAACATTTCAAGTGCTACTGAGTACTTCTACTTTTACTCAAGTACAATATCTGAGTACTTTATTTTTACTCAAGTACAATATCTGAGTACTTCTACTTTTACCGTGGGTATATTTTTGATGATAATACAAAAGTATTACTTTGTATTGTCATCAAAATACTTTTACTTGAGGAACATTTTGAATGCAGGACGTTTACGGTAACAGAGTATTCCATTATAAGGTAATACAATACAAATAAAAACAATATTGCAGTCACTTTTTCTGTTTTGTCTTCTCTGTTCTCTACTGGTTGAAGAAAGGAAGACCATCAAACCGAATTATCTTTTGTTTTTTTTATTACATATTTATTCTTTTATTTACATCTCTTTACATTTCCACGTGTTTTATTCACCTATCTCTGCTTTTGTGTATATCTCTTTACATTCTGTCCCATTCCTTATTATTTTACAAATGTATTCTTAATTAAAGCACTCCCATTACTAACTTATTTAAATAAAATAACTTTACTTCACTGGAGAAGAAAAAACATCCAGGTTTTTAGCCATATTTTACAACACAATTGCAATTTAACATTTAAAAAAAATTCTCGATCAATTTGAAGTATTTAAATAAAAAACAGTCTGATATCATATCACAAATCTTGGGGAAAAAACTTTGGCAAGTCTGTTTCGCAATCCTGAAGAAGTCATTTCTCCCATGTTTTTAACGAGTCTTTGAACGCATCAGCAGATCACATGACCACATGGAAGTGAATCACATGTGTCCTGCCTGCTTCTCTGTTTGTATCAACATGGCTGTTCAGAGGAGTGAGTCTCTCCTCTCCAGCGTTACTGTATTTCTGTTATTCTCTCTGTGTGTGTTTGCAGAGGGAAGGGTTAAGGGCTTCAGGAAGTTCAGTGAAGGCCAGGACCCTGAATGCACCACGGGGGGTGTGTGTGATGAGCTGTGGTTCACCCAGAAACTGGATCACTTCAATGGAGCTGACAGCAGACAGTGGAAGCAAGTAAGTCCTAAAAAAGGGTTGAATAAATACATGTTGATCAAACTGGGTTTGCAGTGAAGACCCCATAGAGCTTTCATAGCGGAGGCCACTGTGAATCTTGCAAAACTGAAACGTATAACTGAGTTTCAGGAAGTGCATCATGCTGTTGCAGCAGGCTATATATAGGCTAGTTGAAACAGTTTGCATAATATGAGAGGTAGTAGTTTCCTCCTTAAGACTATCTGTACGTTGCATCATCTTTTATACTTTTCACTGTGAAGCTTTGCACATTTTTGACCATTTTAATTCAGATTTTAAATTTTTGTTTCATATTTTCATTGTTTTTTTCTTAATTTAGCTTACCGTGTTATTATAATTATTATTCCTGCATTTAACTTGCAGCAGTATTTCACCAGCACTGTTTTATTTCTCTATGACTTCATTTGTCTGTACGTTACATTGTTGACTTACTATCTCATTATTATCAGTTATTATCTTGTAACAATGACTTACAGGATATTTCTGTTTCTTTTCTGTGGTCTAAATGGGCTTCCATACATGTCCAGATTTTTTTTGTCACGTAATAAAGACAGCAGACAAACTGTTGCAAACCTGACCATCAATGTGTATTTTGTTTAGGCTGTTTTTTTAATCTTTAATATGTTGCTATGCATGCTTCTTAGCTAACATTAAGATGTCTTTGGCTCCTGTCTGCTGTAACAAATGTAAATGTCCCCTCTGTGGGACGAATAAAGGTATTCTGATTTCCCCCCCTCAGAGGTATTTTGTAAACAAAGCGTTCTCCAGGCCCGAGGGTCCGGTGTTCCTGATGATCGGGGGCGAGGGTCCTGCTAACCCGGCCTGGATGCAGAACGGCACCTGGCTGAAATACGCAGAGAAACTGGGAGCGCTGTGCTTCATGCTGGAGCATCGCTTCTATGGGAAGAGCCGACCCACCAGGTGCACTTTGAGCTTTCTGATGAACTTTTCCTTCATTGTTTTATCACACACACACACACACACACACACACACACACACACACACACACACACACACACACACACACACACACACACACACACACACACACACACACACACACACACACACACACACACAAAATCAATTCTTTAACAGAAAGGAGGTAACCCGTTTTTTTACTTACATCACCTTCGACACGTCTTCAACTTTCAGGAACTCTGACTCCATAATCCTGATGAGCAAAAGGACAATAAACTATTGTGCAAACCGCTTCATGTGTTAGCAGCTGATCCCAGGTCAGCTGTTTTAACACCAGATGGCAGCGCTGCATCCAAAAAGAAAGTCCTGCTCTTAACCATCCTGTTTTCGTTTCCAATAGTTTTTATGTTGGGTTAAAGGTTTGTTCTATGTTAGTGCCAGACAAATAATACGTGTGCCTGTATACTACTATACTAGAACATAATGGATCACTTCCATAAGGTATTGGGTTTCAATCAAATGTATTGTGGTCTTCTGGAATCACGCAAACTAAACCTTGCTTATCCATGTTTAGTTTTGACTCATAATGTAGCAGCTGATCCCAGTGCAGTTGTTTTAACACCAGGTGGCAGCGCTGCATCCAAAAAGAAAGTTCTGAACTTAAAATAGAATAATCTAAAAGACCAGGTAGTATTTTATGGGCTGAAATCCCCCCCAAAAATTCCCATTATGAGTCAATGTATTGTCGTATGGTGAGAGGATCATACAGCAGATGCTCACTGCCGCAGTTTCAGATCTAAAACCAGCAGACTCAGGGTCAGTTTCATCCCACAGGCCATAAGACCTTTTGAAAGAACATCCATAACATTCATCTGTCTGCAGCTTACAAATTACGTATCTAATATATCATATTCCAATTACTTGTATATAGACTCTTCTTGCACTATTTCTGTTCTATTTTTATTTGTATTTACTTGCACTATTTTATATATTTTATTGTGTTTCACTGTTAGGGGAGGAGCCTATGGAGTAGCTATGTACAAATAACAATAAAAACATTGAATCTTGACCTTAACTTCCTTTGTATTTAACTTTCCCCTCTTGTCTCCATGCAGCGATCTGAGCACGGGGAACCTGCGTTTCCTCAGCAGTCGTCAGGCGCTCGCTGACCTCGCTCACTTCCTGTCCGTCACGGCGGAGACTCGAGGGCTCGGTGACAGGAATTGGGTTGCGTTCGGAGGCTCGTACCCCGGATCCCTGGCTGCCTGGAGCAGACTGAAGTACCCTCACCTGATCCATGGCTCTGTGGCCACCAGCGCTCCGGTTCATGCTACTGTCAACTTCCCAGGTAGGAAGACACACACTTATATATATATAACACACACACACACACACACACACACACACACACACACACACACACACACACACACACACACACACACACACACACACACACACACACACACACACACACACACACACACACACACACACACACACACACACACACACACACACACACACACACACACTCTGGAAAAGTACAAGCCCTCTAATCACCGGTGGTGTGCACAAACACTCCTGCTGATGTGAACACACACACACACACACACACACACACACACACACACACACACACACACACACACACACACACACACACACACACACATTTTCTTTGACTCTAAGATAATATCTCCACACAAACAGAGTTGTTATTTCCCAAAATCAGCACTGCAGTCAGTCGGCGTCATCACCAGGAAGAGTTTGGCTTTCTCTCAGGGTTGAAAAGATGGAAAGATTGAAAGACCTGATTGTCTTAGGCAGTGAATATCTTAAGTCCCAGTCTCCTCCAACAATGAGAAAAGACTTACAATAGTTTAATAAAGACATATTGGTGCAAGAATAAGAGAGGTATATTTAGTGTTGTTCAGTAGAATAAATACTGTGTACAGAACTAATGTATATATGTGACATTAACAAAGTGTTTATGATACTAAATATGACGAAATATACCCCAAATATTGTGATTTTTTAATTTTCCACTTGTTAAGAGGTCCTAATAAATGTAAAAAGTACAACATATTTAATGTGCACTCTGTAAGGACACAACAAAGAAAGAAATCAGTAATACAAGTGGAATAAAACAGTGCAAACAAGTGGAAAATATTCCAATAATTTGTAATGTGGAGTCTCTCTTTCTCTCCAGGATAAAAAGATTGAAAGACTTTATTGACTTTTGGCAATAAATGGACTTAAAGGGGACCTATCATGCAAAATGCACTTTTTGATGTCTTTTCTACATCAACATGTGTCCCCGGTGTGTCGGGGAACTCACGCAGCGTCAGCAAATAAAACTCTCGCTTTTCCTCCGTACCCAAATCTCTAAAAACGAGGGAACAACGGAGCTGATCCAGATTTGCGTCCGATATGACGTAATATCTGAAATGTGGACCCACGGCCCTATCAGAAACGTTGCTATCAGAAACAATGCCCGACTGTTTTGGACGTAATATGGTCGGTGTTTACATTAGCATCGCTAACACTCAGAGCTAACCTGTACTGGAGAGCATGTGTGTGAAGAAGCAGGAAGTAAAAAGGAACTCACCTTGTGGTATAACCGGCAAGAGAGAAAGCCTTTGAGCTCCATACTGTTCAGAAATAATCCTTGATCTAATAATCCTTGGGTTTCATCACTGCAGCATTTTAGACAGTATATGCCAGGTCCCGCATGAGGCGGCATAAGCTCCGCCCCCTCTTATTTTTATTTTTTTCAGTTTAAAAAAAAAAAGACTTTATATTTTTTTAGCCTTTATTTATACAGGTGAACATCTCATCGGGAAACAGTGGGTATTTCTCAATGTCGAGGAAGCTATTTCAAGCATGCTACGTCATTGAGTGAAGCTGAAGGACTGTTCCAATGTCCAGCATACTTTGAATTCTACCGAGGCCGGCGTAATTCGTAGCGGGACATTTCGAGGCCGCACATGTGTAGACTCCGCGGTCTTAAAATCCCCAAGAAGACACTCGGAAGACATGTGCTACCAAGGAAGCGTCCTCGACATTGAGAAACACCCATGCTCTCCTTCTCAAGAGAGACCTGTTTATACCCAGAATCAGCACTTTTGAAACAGGAAGTGAAATTGAGGGATATGAGGCATGGCTAGAATGGGTGATCTGTTTGGTATTTTGAGAAAAACACTTCATAGACAAGTTAATATTAATTATATAATATTTTGTATATATCTGAGACCTATGCTATTGCCTAAAAATAGCATGATAGGTGACCTTTAAAACCTCTCACTGTACATTTTACATTAATTTTGTATTAAATATGCCATTCTTCAACACTAATTGTTAATGATATCCCACTTTTACATTGTGTTAGCTGTAATTTATCCCTTTAATAGTGTTTTATTAGTCCGATAGTTCACATATTTTTAACTTCACAGTCTTTTACTCTTTTAGTTATGTTTTATCTGCTATTTTGAGATGTTTCTATTCTTTAATTTTCTATTTACTACTCTTTTTTTATTTGTAATTATGTGCAATAGTTTGTTTTATATGCTGCTGTTATAAATAAATATGTGAAATCAAACTGACAATTTCTTTAGGAAACTACATTCGGACAAAATATACAAAAAATAATGTGTTTTTTTTCTTTCTTTTAATCGTCCACTTATTCGTAGGTCATACATAAACAAAAAATAAGAACTCTGCACTTTGTAAGGAGATAGAAAGAAAGAAAGAAAGAAAGAATAGGATGAATCGCAAAAAAGTGGAAATGGTCGCAGGTTTAGAGATGTTGAGTCTCCAGAGTTTCATAAACTGTGCAGTTCACTTGCAACCTTTTAAAATAAACCCTTTCTCCGGCACTTGACTAAATCTGGGATCCAGCGTGTTCTTTTGAAGATGAATTGGTGCTGTCCAGCGCCTCAGAATAGCCCTGTGTGTTTAACCGGGTTGTTATGTATTATTGTGGCTTTTTATAGCCGCCCAGGTCTAAGTGTCCTCCCTCCCTCTGTCTGCATGTTTTCATTTCACAGAGTACTTGGAGGTTGTGAGGCGTTCGCTGGCCTCGGAGAAAGCAGATTGCCCCAAAATTGTGGAAGAGGCTTCGAACACCCTTGTGAAGCTCCTGAAGGACCCCAAGACCTACGATAACATCACCAAAGACTTCAAGTAAAGTGTCTCTAAAACACATATTTCATTATCCTGTCATTTAGGGGAAAAGCTAAGTTTGAGCAGATCAAAAGCTTTGATGATTCAAGGGTTTAGGGATAGTTTTCCTTAGCTTTTATCTATCTATCCATCTATCCATCTATCTCTCTCTCTCTCTCTCCATCCATCTACCCGTACTTAGTGCCAGCACTTAGTACCCCCATGGAACTAAGAGCCGATCGCGTTCACAACAGAATAAGTTCCCTGAGGGAGGATTACGCAAACGAAGCCGCTGACGTCACTTCTTCTTCTTCTGCTTTGGGTTTACTGGCAGGCCGCAAACAACTTCACGGCGTATACTGCCACCCGGAGTCCCCAGCCGGAAGTCCTCGGAGTTGGGGACTGGCTTCAGTAGAAGCTGCTGGGACTCCCAGCAGCTTCTACTGAAGCCTTCCGAGTAAATCGCCAGAACACCGACACCTCCTCATCTCCACCGCTCCCATGTTTTCTTTTGTGTTGCCATAAGTTAGTCTCTCTCCGTTGGTGTGCTGGGCTAATGCTAATGCTAATAATGCTAATGCCAGCAAATACAATGGCGGCTTCACAAAATGTTTCAGAATTTGACGGGGCGTGGTTTGCAATTCGCCCAGCCAATCAGAAATTGGAACTTCCCCCCCCCCCCCAGGATAGTCCCACCTCTCTAGCAGGGACTAAATGGGGGTAAAAGTTCTCTGAACTAAGTTCTCTTTTTGGTGTGAACGCAAAATTCCAGGAACTATCGGAACTAAAAGGGAAAAGTACTCCGGTGTGAAAGCGCCTAATGTCAAACCTGTAAACCAAACTCCATGTTTTATTCATAATCAAGTTTTTCAATTGATAGCTTAAGTAACACATGGTTAAAATGTCATTTCAAAGACCACTAACGAGGATAAAATATAAATGGCTTAGTTTCTCCTGGCTTGCCCCATTTTATTGGGGTATTTTCTCTGTTACGTTTTACAGGATCTTTCTTCCCTGGTTTTTAGTTTTAAGGAATGACGTTATTCTCAGCAGGCCGGTGCTACGTCTGTAGTCATTATGTCGGTCAGTGATGTTTTTCACATTTGCCCGTTCTGGGTTATTATGGGGACTGTGAGGTCAGTCAATAGATGAATACAGAGGTTTAAATGGCTGCGGTTCGTCTCAGAGCTAATACTGTCACTCTGAGTCTGCACTGACCACATTGGACGTCTTTTATTGAGCTTCCTTGCAGACACAAAGGTCAGAAAGGTTGTTTTTAGAGACGTGTCCAGCTCCCAAACCACAGTGACTCAGAGGATGGAATGTTTGTGATAGAATTTCATCATGTAGGAATTACACTCATTTCTAAAAGCATCATGTCGTCAGCATGTTGTCTAAACTAAGCACAGGAACAAAGGTCACACAGAAAGTCAAGGAAGCTGTAATTTTCCGTGTTTTTCGACACACACGTATATGTCTACATTCTTACACTCTTGCACTATTGGAAAGTAAAACAAACAGTTCATTTCCACTTTGACACTTCAGTTCATTACTGTGGGTTTGAGTGATGACGCTAGTCAGTACACGTTGGACTTTTTGTGGAAAAAAAGATTACGTCTAGAGCCATGATAAAGAGGCCCTTTTATGCTTTTGGGTTTTGAGTCAATATCACTATAAAGTCACTTTGGTGTCCCCATCAGAATCACTCAGTTATCATGAAAATGTAGCAGATTAATGAAACTCTGAGGTCTTTTTATAAATGGCCAAACATTTACACACATATCAGTGCAATGATAAGTCTCTTGAAATGTGGGTACTTGTACCAATGTCCACCCTGTCAGCAAGCCTTCCATGACAGGGTGGACATGGTTCAAATAGTTTGCCATAATTTCATTATTATCCAAATACTTTTTCCATTAACTGAAATATATTGTTGAGAAAGGGACTAAATAGCTTTCTGAAAATGCACATTTTATAATCATTATGTAATTACAATGTATTTACTCTTTGAATTTGAATTGTGTCCATGACAGGGGGGATACATGTAGCTGTTTGCATGTACCTGCAGTTCATTTATAAAAAAGTGAGGGAGCTTGACCAACATCCATTTCTAACAGCACAATGTATATTTGATACAATGAATATGAAGTTCAGTGGAAAATCTCAGATTTTGTTTTTGGAAATGGGGGAGTCTCAAATGCAGCGTATGGTGATATTTACTCTTTTATATGTTATATAGGTTTTAGTGCATGTAAATGGTCTGCAAAGGCTAACATCCCTGTGTTCTCTCCAGAAGGTAGAAATAGTTGCTGCAGCACAGGCAGTATCAGATAAATAAAGAGCTTTTTGAACATTAAAGCATGGAGATGTGAATATGAACCTGAAAATGAGCAGAATGTGTCCCCTTTAACGGCTCTGTTGGACTATGGGCACAGCTAAATGCTAACAGCAGCATGTCAATGTTCACAGTGACAAGGCTTACATGCTGATGTTTAGTCTCTTCCCTGACCTTGTTTGACTCCCTCTTCTCTCTCTCTTCAGCTTATGTTCAAAGCTGCAGATCCAGACGGAGATGGACTCGGCCTACTTCCTGGAAACGCTGGCTGGAAACTTCATGGATGTGGTCCAGTACAATGAAGACAACAGAGGGTTTGAGGTGAGAGTAAATGCTTGCCAAACATCAGTAAAGCTTCACAAAACATGGATTCAAGGAGCAGAATCTTTCTGATTGATCAGCTAATATCTAAGACTGTATAAAAGAAGTCGGCGTGTCACCATCTTTTTTTTTAGAGCCTATGTTAACCAATAGTTGAAGGAGCGAAGCCAACAAAGCTAATGCTAAATTACCAGCTAACGCCAGTGCTACCTTGTAATTGTAATTCATTCATTCAGGATAGCTGAAAACACGCTGCACATAAAATGTATCTAAAATTCTGCTAGAGCACATGTGTCAAACTCAAGGCCCGGGGGCCAAATCCGGCCCTTGGTGGATTTAATTTCGGCCCACAGGATAATTCCTAATTCCTATTAGATCTGGCCCGCCAGTATATTGCACGCACACCTTCACTCCATCCTGAGGGTCTCCTCAGCTCAGAGCCTGAGCCCAAACATTGATGACCTTGCACCCAAGATGAGGTGCCAAGTATCTGAACTAGCATCACAGAGCAGCACACTGAGTTTAATGGATGATTCCTTCTGCACTTTGTCTCTCACGACAACAGGGCATGTTTGGTTTCTCTTTGAGGGAAATAGTTTTGTTGAAGCTGTTGTTGGCCTGTGGAAAAATGTAATCATAAGAAATGAGCTGCAAATAGAGCCATAAGAAATGAATGCAACTGATTATTTAATGTTTAATGTTGTTTTTATAGGCAATCATTGAAGCTTTGTTAGTTCCAGGTTTAATATGTGCAATAAGTTCATTTCAATAAGTTCTGCAATAAACATTGAACCAGTCCGGCCCTCCACTAGTACCCATTTTTAATGTTGGCCCACTGTGTATTTGAGTTTGACACCCCTGTGCTAGAGTAAGCAGGTGGCTAGCTTAGCATAAAGAATGGGAACAAATCAAGCTGATTCCTCCTGTGTTTCTGCCAATCTGTTAAAGAATCATTTCATCAGTTTCTCCCAAAATCATGCAGAATAAAACTAGTCAACATGTTTTAATTGTATGTATGTACAGTAATTGTTATCTTCATGCATGGCTTACCAGTTTGAGGTTTAAATAAGCACTGAAAAAAATTACCGCTAACATCCTTTAAGCATGTCTGCACAATCTAACATGTATACAGTGACATGTAAAGACTAAATATGACAGAGCTGAACTTGAATACATCTTTTTATAGATAAAATATCACCAGTATATTTTACTACACACCCTTTTGGAGGAAATACACCTGTAATAAAATGATATCAGATATGTAAGGGAATAAAGTGCAGCGAGGCGGTCATTATGGCAGCCTGATCAAGATCCCTCCGCTTCGCGTCGGGCTCCTGAACAGCCTGTCGGGTGTTATTTTCCCCATAATGACCAAGTCGCTGCACATTATCCCGCTTATTACACGGCCACATTCTCAACAAAGTACCGATATGACTCCCAATATTAATTGAAATGCTTTAATAGATTTTGAAAAAGTTTTTATTGATTTAAAAAATAGTAGGCTATTATTTATTTTTAAATGATATGCATCCCGCTAAGAAAAATAGTCCGTTGTTACCGTTTGAACTAACGTAGCAACGGCAGGAACTGCTTCGATAGTGTTTTTGAGGAGCTTTTTGATTACAGATTTGAAAACATCGTTGCTTGCTTTAAAAGTAGCACAATTCATTATGTCAAACCTTGGAAAGTATCTAGATATCCCTGCCCTAATGCCAAAGGAACTGCACACTGAATATGTGTCGCCGTTTCATGTCTATTTCTGGACAGTTGCGTAAAAAGGAGGGTTTCTGCACCGTTACTTCTCCGCTGTTTTCTTGTCCCAGTTTGAAAAGCAAACTGCATGCTGTTTGCTTTCAGTCAAACTGTATACAGTTCAATCGACCGGACTTCTTTGTGCAGATGTGAGCGTCCTTAACAACGGTCAATAAATCCTTGACAGCGGTCTGTCTGGATTAACAACGTGTCACGTGTTCTGAATTGACCAATCAGAATCGTGTATTCAACTAAGCCATGTAATAAAACGTGATAAATGCTCATTGAATAGTGTGTGTGGAGTCTTTAGTAGTGGGTCAGCGGTCGACCTACAGTTTGGTCTCGGTTGAGAGGAAGGCAGCTATGAGGTGAAGGAGGGTTGATCAGTGAAGTGAAACATAATAAACGCATTGTTTGGCAGCGAGGCGCTGGAGATGCTGAGGGTCTTATTCTTACTTTATCTTTATATGGGGTGAGGAGACCCTTTTTTACGCCTTCATGCATTACAGGTGACTACTCAAGGTGAATTAGACAACAATGCAAAGTGGGAAGGATGGACAATTGGACTTTTAGTGAAGTTGCAGTTCTCTATAAAGACGAGAAAAACAAAGTCAATTATTTAAGTAAATTGTTTTTTTATGTCAAAATGTGAGAAAAAGGAGTTTTCAGCCTCTCAAATATGAAGATTTTGAGCTTCTTACTGTTTAATACTATATTAAAGTAAATACCATTTTGGGTTTACACAGACAGAACAAGACTTGGAAGACATTATGTGGATTTTGCAATCGTGGGATTGACATTTTTCACTTTTTTACGACATTTTAGAGACCATTTACCCAAGAACAATCTGCAGATTACTTGAGGAGGGAAATAATCATTAGAGGCAGCCTTTTGGGTTTTTGAAGAATGACACCGGTCTTATACATGCACTGTATTTAAGTACAATGTCTAAGTAGTTTTTATTTTGCAGGTGCTTAAAATGGATTCTTCATATAAACCAACTAACACATTATTATGGATTAAGACACCTGGCAGTTTAAGAGTCATTCAAGTAGGCTTCACCTTTTCCTGCTGCATTAATGAACCAATGATTGGATGACTCATTACAAGCCATTGATCAATTACATCACTGCATTTTACTCCACTATTCTGCATAACGACGTACTCTTAGATTTGGTTCTTTCTGAGCTGAATTTCCTTTAATCCGGCACGTCTTTCTTTACTTCAAGAGACAACAAAGCAACCTTTAATTTCGCAGACTGGGCAACACAATTCCCACTTCAATTAAAGGAAATGAATCGCCCTCCTCCAGAGTTAGTGGAAACCCTTTGAGAGTGTGTTGAGATGTCTGGCACACACGCACGCACGCACACACACACACACACACACACGCTCTCACACACACGCTCTCACACACACGCACACACACACACACAGACAGATAGACAGATAGACAGACACACACACACACACACACACAGAAAGATAGACAGATAGACAGACACACACACACACACACACACACACACACACACACAAACTCACACACACACACACACACACACACACACACACACACACACACACAAACTCACACACACACACACACACACACACACACACACACACACACACACACACACACACAGAAAGATAGACAGACACACAAACTCACTCACACACAAACTCACTCACACACACACACACACACACACACACACACACACACACACACACACACACACACACACACACACACACACACACACCATGTTTTATAATGATCTTTTTACTGTATTTATTTTTCCTCCCTTTGGTCTCTTTTTTACCCCCCCCCCTCTCTCCCTTGTTTTCCTCTCCGTCGCTCTGGAGCCTCGAGGAGACGTGAGTCCGGTTACCAATAAGCCGATGTGAAAAAGTAACAACAGCCTCTGTGGTCTCTCTGGTTTCCTGTCGCCCGGAGCTAAAGAGACGCTTATAAAAGATCCGAGAGGAGCAGCGCCGGCGGACAAACGCTCCCGGCAGCTGCCTCTCGAACACAAAGAGCGAGTTCAGAGGAACTAGCAGGTTCCAGGCACCGCTCACATCTGGTGCTTCAGTGAAAGTAGAAGTACTCAGATCTTGTTCTTGAGTAAAAGTAGAAGTACTCAGATCTTGTACTTGAGTAAAAGTAGAAGTACTCAGATCTTGTACTTGAGTAAAAGTAGAAGTACTCAGATCTTGTACTTAGTAAAAGTAGAAGTACTCAGATCTTGTACTTAGTAAAAGTAGAAGTACTCAGATCTTGTACTTGAGTGAAAGTAGAAGTACTCAGATCTTGTACTTGAGTAAAAGTAGAAGTACTCAGATCTTGTACTTGAGTAAAAGTAGAAGTACTCAGATCTTGTACTTAGTAAAAGTAGAAGTACTCAGATCTTGTACTTGAGTAAAAGTAGAAGTACTCAGATCTTGTACTTAGTAAAAGTAGAAGTACTCAGATCTTGTACTTAGTAAAAGTAGAAGTACTCAGATCTTGTACTTGAGTGAAAGTAGAAGTACTCAGATCTTGTACTTGAGTAAAAGTAGAAGTACTCAGATCTTGTACTTAGTAAAAGTAGAAGTACTCAGATCTTGTTCTTGAGTAAAAGTAGAAGTACTCAGATATTGTACTTAGTAAAAGTAGAAGTACTCAGATCTTGTACTTAGTAAAAGTAGAAGTACTCAGATCTTGTACTTAGTAAAAGTAGAAGTACTCAGATCTTGTACTTGAGTGAAAGTAGAAGTACTCAGATCTTGTACTTGAGTAAAAGTAGAAGTACTCAGATCTTGTACTTAGTAAAAGTAGAAGTACTCAGATCTTGTTCTTGAGTAAAAGTAGAAGTACTCAGATCTTGTACTTAGTAAAAGTAGAAGTACTCAGATCTTGTACTTGAGTTAAAGTAGAAGTACCAGAGTGCAGGAATACTCTGTTACAGTAAAAGTCCTGCATTCAAAATGTTCCTAAAGTAAAAGTAGAAAAGTATTCTCATCAAAATATAGTGAAAGTAGCGACAGTAAAAGTAGTCATTGTGCAGATTGGTCCATTTCAGAATAATATATATGATATGTTTTATAATGATTGATCATGAAAGTGTTCTCAAAGCTGGTAAAGGTGCAGCTAGTTTGAATGACTTTGTAAACTGCAGGAAAATAGTAATTAGTGGCCTTTTAGTTTTTTTTATAATGACACCAGTCCAGTACAATTAAAGTAGTTTTTACTCCCGGCAGCTGCCTCTCGAACACAAAGAGCCGAGTTCAGAGGGAACCTGCAGGTTTTAGGCACCGCTCAGGAATCTGGGTAAGAGTTAGGAGGTGTAACTCTATCAGAAGAGGCCGCGGCTGCACAGGCGAGAGGTTATCAATGGGGGGCTTTTATAAAAATACGGAAGGATGTTATGTAACGCTGCAGCTTGAAGAACAAGTGCTAACAGTTCCTCTTTTTAGCCAGAGGATGCAGGGATGGAAGTAGGGCTGCAGATACAGAATGTGGATTCACCTGTGGATATTTTACCTCAATTCATCAAATAGCTTTAGTGTTCAGTGTGTCCCAAAGCTCAAGGTGGAGTCCCTTAAATGTCTTGATTAATCCACAACTTACATATATTCAGTTGAAATTGTGTACTTTTACTCCACTACATGAATTTGAGTTACTTTACAGATTTGGATTAATTATGTGAAATATCATCATCTCTTAAATCAGACTTTAGTTACACCTGGACCCTCTGGTACTTCTACTTTTACTCAAGTACAAGATCTGAGTACTTCCACTTTTACTCAAGTACAAGATCTGAGTACTTCTACTTTTACTCAAGAACAAGATCTGAGTACTTCTACTTTTACTCAAGAACAAGATCTGAGTACTTCTACTTCTAGTCAAGTACAAGATCTGAGTACTTCTACTTTTACTCAAGAACAAGATCTGAGTACTTGTACTTTTACTCAAGGAAAAGATCTGAGTACTTCTACTTTTACTCAAGAACAAGATCTGAGTACTTCTACTTTTACTCAAGAACAAGATCTGAGTACTTCTACTTCTAGTCAAGGAAAATATCTGAGTACTTCTACTTTAGTCAAGTACAAGATATGAGTACTTCTACTTTTACTCAAGAACAAGATCTGAGTACTTGTACTTTTACTCAAGTACAAGATCTGAGTACTTCTACTTTTACTGAAGCATAAGATCTGAGTACTTCTACTTTTACTCAAGTACAATATCTGAGTACTTCTACTTTCACTCAAGTACAAGATCTGAGTACTTCTACTTTTACTCAAGAACAAGATCTGAGTACTTCTACTTCTAGTCAAGTACAAGATCTGAGTACTTCCACTTTTACTCAAGTACAAGATCTGAGTACTTCCACTTTTACTCAAGTACAAGATCTGAGTACTTCCACTTTTACTCAAGAACAATATCTGAGTACTTCTACTTTTACTCAAGTACAAGATCTGAGTACTTCTAATTTTACTCAAGTACAAGATCTGAGTACTTCTACTTTTACTGAAGTACAAGATCTGAGTACTTCTACTTTTATTCAAGTACAAGATCTGAGTACTTCTACTTTTACTCAAGAACAAGATCTGAGTACATCTACTTTTACTCAAGTACATGATCTGAGTACTTCTGCTTTTACTGAAGTACAAGATCTGAGTACTTCTACTTTTACTGAAGCATAAGATCTGAGTACTTCTACTTTTACTGAAGCATAAGATCTGAGTACTTCTCCCCCTCTGGCACTACTAAAATAACGTCTCCCCCCTATGCTTGTAGGTTACATGTCTTGTTGTGTCGTGTTTTCCATGCACCAATCCTTAAATTCAAGAAGTGTCTCTTTATTTCAGGAGACAAATCCAACTATAGCCACTGTAAAGAAATCCCACACTACAATTACATGTCATGGCCTCGCCTTCATTCGTTTTGTGAAGTCTGTTTTGTGTAATTTAGCTGTTGTTTTGGTCTATTTGGAGTAATTGTGTGTCAGGATTGTATTGTACTGTATCTTTGAGTGACATGTTGGCCTTCTCATCACTTCATGGGTAATGCCTTGCAACTTAATGTATGTTAATATAATCTTTTCAAACTTGGAGATCATCAATCAATCAATCAATCAATCAATCAATGTTTATTTATATAGCCCAATATCACACATGTTACATTTGTCTCAGTGGACTTCACAGTGTGTACAGAATATCAGTATGACAATACGACACCCTCTGTCCTTAGACCCTCTGTCCTTAGACCTTCTGTCCTTAGACCCTCACATCGTACAAGGAAACACTTCCAGAGAAACCCCACAGTTTAAAGGGGAACATGGGAGAAACCTCAGAGAGAGCAACAGAGGAGGGATCCCTCTCCCAGGACAGACAGACGTGATGCCGTGTGTAAATTGAATGAAAACGTGGATCAAACTGCTTCAACCTTCTTCTTCTTCTCTGTGTATTTTCAGGGAGTGACGGGCACCAACATCACCATCAAGGTTCTGTGTGAGGCGATGTCTGACTCCTTGCTCGGGGATCCGTACCAACGTTACGCCGCCGTGGCTCGCTTCATGATGGAGACTTTCTCCGTTAAATGTCTGGACGTCAGCTTCAACTCCTACCTGAAGGAGATGACTAATGCATCATGGGAGGGGCCGGCCGCAGGAGGAGGTGTGTGTGTGTGTGTGTGTGTGTGTGTGTGTGTGTGTGTGTGTGTGTGTGTGTGTGTGTGTGTGTGTGTGTGTGTGTGTGTGTGTGTGTGTGTGTGTGTGTGTGTGTGTGTGTGTGTGTGTGTGTGTGTGTGTGTGTGTGTGTGTGTGTGTGTGTGTGTGTGTGTGTGTGTGTGTGTGTGTGTGTGTGTGTGTGTGTGTGTGTGTGTGTGTGTGTGTGTGTGTGTGTGTGTGTGTGTGGTTGTATTTTTTGTTTTGGGTAAACATGGTTATTTTAGTGGCTTCTGTTTTAAACACTCGGCTGTTTCTAGTCCCTTTTTATTTTTGGGTGTGTTGTGTTCTTATGACACAGATTCGGTCTCATACAGGGAAGTCATATGTAAACTAAACACATGTCCTCTTATGTTATTCTTATTTAGAAGTGTTCCTTATTTAGTTTGGCATCCATTGGTTTCCGGGACTCTTACTTTTTTTTTTACCTTTTTTTGCTTTCTTTTTTAGGGAAGACTCAAAATTGTATTGTAGAACTTTTATCTTTTATTTTTTTACATTTTAAGAAATAATATAGTTAAACATACACAAAAATATACAGTTAAAAAAATAAATAAAAGAAAGAACTAGACAACAAAATAAATAAAATAAAATCTGTTATATTACAATATTTATTACTATAATTATTATTACTTAATTCAAATGTATTAACAAATAACTAAGAGCACTTTTGTGGATTAAAACATATTTTCTTAGTCCTCAGATTGCTTGTCCAACACAAGGACACATACATCTTAAATTTGAGGAATCTTTAAAAAACGCAACAAAATGAAGATTTTTATGGGTTTTAGACTCAAATTAAAATATATTAAAATGAACAAATAAAGTATTTCTTGGCGGATGATAATGCACGAGTTGAGCGTCTGAATCTTAGATGTTATTTTCTGTAATACCAGTAATGCTGCTTTGGAAGATTTGGGTGGAAATCAGGTCTTTCATTGATTTAACAACACGGCGTCGGCCGCTCAACATCGAGTAACACCTTAACATGTTTAACCTGAAATGGGTTTCTATTTATTCCCCCCATCCGCCCCGGGATGTGGTTCCAGTTTCATGTGGATTGGGATCACTGGAACAGGAAGTGGTCTCTTAAAAAGCCTCTGGGATGTGTCCACATACTGTAAACCCCCTCCCTTCCTGCTAATTGGGGCTGAGAGTAAAGACTTCAGTGTTTAAAAAATCCATTTGAAACTCATAGTAGAAATACCTGCACTGTGTTGGTAACGCCTTTTGATTCCATTCGACTTCATTCGACTTGTGGGAACGAATAAATACCCTTATTTATTGCAAACATGACTCAATGGTTAAGGAGGAAGCTGATTGTATTGGTATACAGCAAACACATTCATAAGATATGTTTGTTAATATAATACTATCACTTTTTAGCGGCTTCTTCAAATGTAATTCCCAAATTAATTGTGTGTGTGTCGTCAGGGAGACAGTGGGTCTACCAGACCTGCACTGAATTTGGATTTTACCAGAGCACCGATTCACCGGACCAACCGTTCAGCGGCTTCCCTCTGAAGTGAGTACATCAAACATTTCTCTGAATAATTAAGTCTTAATAAATCTTTTCTCCCCGGCAGCTGCTCCCCTGGACCATTATTACCACAGCAGAGAGAAGGAAATTAAAAAGTCTAATACACTTAATCTGTTTTAAAAAAGAGAGTTACATCTTTACATAACTAATATGAAAACGTCAGATGTAAAATAAATAATGTTAATGTAATAAATGACACGCTTTTGTATATATAAAAACATTTTTGGGACTTTTTGGAAATATATAATATACATATATGTTATTTAGTTTATCTTATTCAAATTGTCTCACTTAAAGGTAGGGTAGGTAAGAATGGAGAAACCAGCTCGAGTAAGCTAGAAAACAATCTGTCCCTTCCTTCAGACTTCCTCACAGAGCCCCTCCTCCAACACACACGAACGCGCACATGACCAATGAGGGCACGAGATCAGTTTGTGCACAGATGGAAGGCTGACAGGCAGGAAGGCCATCCAGTTATTTTAGCCGGGGCGGCTCAGATGATTGGTCGTGCTTTTCACAGCGCCACGGCTTCCACAGATGATATTTATTTATGTATTTATTGTCAAAGCATTTCATGTATTCATTGCTATCGGGATGTTAAGAGCATTCCATGGGATATAACAACAAGTGTTTCTGAAGTGAATTACCTACCGCACTTTTAATGAGATTTTTTTTAAAGATAATATATATAAGGTATTTTTTATTTATTTGGTTTTCGGTGTCTATTTATTGATAATTGAGCAAAAAATTATTATGGAATAATGTAAACAAGTGTTGAGGTTATACTCTAAGTCAGGGGTGTCAAACTCAATTTCATCACGGGCCACGTAGGAATTATGGTTGCACTCAAAGGGCCGGCTGTAACTTTAAGACTATATAAAAATACATATATAAATATTTAATATAAAATAATGTATTATATTACATTATTGCCTCTGCATTGGATTGTTATCGGATAGGGGAATAACTTCATAATGAGCTACGTCTGAAAGCAGAGGTGTAGGGAAAGTAATTGCGAGTCTCTTCAGTGCGCACATCACAAAATGATTTTAAAAGAAAAGCCAAATTCTGAAGAAAAAAAGTAAAAAAAAAAAAAGAAATACAATTTTGGAGAAAAAGGCAAATTCAAAGATAAAAGTCAAATTTCAGATGCATTGTGGGACATGTAGTTTATGGGCAACGCGCTTCTGTAAATCACCATATAACCGCATAATAAACATTCTTTCAGAGCTCTTGTGGGGCCACAGAAAATGAAGTCGCGGGCCGGATGTGGCCCCCGGGCCTTGAGTTTGACACCCCAGCTCTAAGGCTTTAGCTTATTCGTCGGTAATAGTTTGTCGTGATGTATCGGTCGCGAACGAGCCGATTCTTTTGAACGGTTCTTCGGTACGAACGAGGGGAACCGAGACGTACTTGGTGAGAGCCGTTCTTTTTAATGTTCGATCGTTGGTCCGCAGTTAGTTCGCTATAGTCTGTCGCAATCTGAAAGAAATTACATATTGTTGTTGATTTAATATGTTGATATTTGTATCGTGAAGGGATGACAACTATCAAGTTATTGCGCAAGTATAGTGGAATAGTGGAAGTCGACCAAACCAAACTAAACTAAAAAAACATTGTGGTTTGTCCATTTTCCTCCCAGTGTTCCCATGGTTACCGTGTGTTCCGCTGCAGGTATCACCTCTTTAACGTCAGTGCTGATGTTAGCTCTGAAGGAAACAGAAACAGTGGCATCTGCATTCATTCTTCCAGGAAAAGTTATTTTTTGCTGTTTCGACGTCACAAAGCGATGAGCCGTGGAAATGTGGCTAAAGGAAAGTCTGCAGACACGCTGACTCACAGAACGTGTGGGTAAAGGGCTCGAAATGTAGACAACATTCATACACTTGATTCATTGACATGGAGACCTCTGTAGACGGTTGTGTTTGGACCATAAAAGGTGCCTTAAAAACATACAACTTTTGCACGACACAAGCCGAGCAGCCGTTTTAACAGAGCAGAACAATGTCTCACGTGTTCGAGTTATATAAGTTGATGTGGACCGAGCCAAACCAAACCAAACAATCATCATGCATTGTCCATTTTCCTGTTTGTATATACCTCCAATGAACTGTTTTGATTTGGACACGTGAATACAAAGCATAATGTTTAGAAAATGAGTGATTCCACTAACAGAGGAGAAAGTATGGTCGCTTGAATATCACATTTCTTCTGAACAGATCTCTAATCAACAAAATGTCGTGTTATAATTTGACTAGACACAGGTCTCATTTCCACTCGGGGTGTTATTTTGAATTGACATAACCTCCAAGATAAGCTGTGTGTTTTCTGGTGCAGGTACCACGTGCAGCAGTGTGCAGACTTCTTTAACGTCAGTGCTGATCAGCTAGCGAAGGCCGTGGCTGAGACCAACGAATACTACGGAGGCTACAACATCCGCTCCTCCAGAATCGTTCTTCCCAACGGATCCATCGACCCCTGGCACGCCCTGGGGGTCACGCAGGACATCAGCCCCGACCTGCCCGCTGTGTTTATCAAAGGTGAATAAAACACTTAAAGGGAAGTGAAGTAAAAAGCACTGTGACTTTACAGCTCGAAAAACAAGTATATGTTATCTAGCAATGGGATTTAAAAAGGACAAAAGCCAACCTTACCATAACAATACTTTAGGAGGGTGGTGGCTGGTCTGACCGCAGTTTTAAAATACTTTGTAGTGGCCTTCAGGTAAGAAGCCAACATGAAAGGCCCTCTAAAAAGCCAAACTGGTTTCAAACTGGATGAATGTGAAGTATTTTGTTAAAGGAGGACGAAAGCGTAACTAAGGAGCACTATTGGAGTGACTTTGATGGTTACTGGACTCAGGATGAATTCATTTGGATTCCCGCTGTATGAAGAAATTAAAGGAGGGCGGAAGTGGAACCAATTCACAAAGGGATTAAACTGTTTTAAAAAAATAAAAATAAAAATTAAACACATGCTCAAAGTAAGCCGGATTTTTCCGATGTGTTTATGTGGATTCAAAAGACGTAAATAATCTACAAAATGGAGGAGACCGATCTGATCGGAGCAACTGTGACAAATAATCTGAAACCGGCATGGACAATAACTATGTTTTAAAAATGCGCTTATCCAGAAAAGCCCGGTTTGGACACTTTACGGGCAGAAGAAACATTTCTATTAAAGACAGAATTATACATTTCTGTCTTTTTATACCTTTAATACTAACTTGAATTTTTATTCTAATTAATTAATTAATTATTTTTTATATTTTATTGTAATGTAGAGACAAGGCTTTTAGTGACAATCATGTGTTACAATTATACGTATAAAAAAGAAATCAAGGCCTAGCGCCCCCCCTGCGATCTTTGGCGCCCCCCCACCACTGCATTAAGGGAACGAAAAACACTATGTTTAATTTGGTTATACGCTAATGAAAACCTAATTGTGAATATGTTATTCCATTTTGGCTGATTGATCATTATAAATACTGGCCCTTTAAAATGATTATAATAATGACAGTCTAATAAAAAAAAGTAATTTTAAAAACGGTGACATCTTTGCTATCAAGCAAGTATTTGATGATTTGTTGATGCAGATGGCTCCAGACATCTAAATAACATCTAAACTAAGTTTGATTAAAAAGCAGAAAGGTGGAACGGTGGCTTCAACATTAATTATTCTTTAAAAGGTACGGGGGGGGGGGAAGTTATTTGTTGCTGCTTCAACGTGTGAAAAGCTATGAACCGCGGGAATTTTGGGAAAGTCTAGAAATCCTGACTAACCGAAAGTGTCCATTAAAATGTGTACACAGTTACACTTGATTGTTTGACAGGGGGAAATCTGTAGACATTTGTGATTAGACCATAAAAGGAGCTTTAAACGTGAAACCTTGGAGATGTTTCCAGCTCAAAATGACTAAACTCAGTTTCTCTGTTTGAGTTTCGGACGACAGCAGCCAAGCAACAATTTTAACAGAGCAGAACAATGCCTCACGTGTTCGATTGAAACTTTATCGGGTGCATAATTGATCTCGTATCCCAGACAATCTCAGTGTTACTGTTCATTCGCTGCCCTATCCTTCATACTAACGTTGTTCCTCTGATCCAGGAACAGCCCACTGTGCCAACATGTACCCGGCGCGCAGCGAGGATCTCCCCCAGCTGACTCTGGCCCGCGACTACGTCTTCCTGTTCCTGCAGAAGTGGTTAAATCAATAACTAAATACTGTAATACTCTCCAGTCCAGATCATTAACAATTCAAGTGAGACTGATTTATTACACGGACACATTTCCGATTTCTTTTAAAAGGCACTTTATCATCAGAAGGTACAAAGTCTGGGTATTTCCAAAGAGGGAGACGATTAATAAATAATACTTTTTTATGACTGTTGTCTTTCTTTGAGTTTCGTTCTGAATCAACATGGCAAAGGTGAAAATACAGGATACACATTCAACTGGGATTTGATGCTTTCCCGGACATGGTTTGGAAACATCTTAGATATCCTAGTACGTTTAAATAGGCGGGCTTGTCTTAACTAAATGAATGTCTGTCAATGGACCCAAGTCTGTTATTTTAACTAAATATTACAGTCCGTTAAACCGTCCAGTAATCCTTCACTTTCTTTTAAAATGGAAAGAAATGAAACTCCCAGTTTTGCCATGTTGTGGTTTGTGAGATCGCAAATGATGTGGTACTTATTTCCTTTTACTTCATAATAATAATAATAATAATAATAATAATATAGCAACAATGCATCTGTAAATAGAAAGCTGTTTTGCCTCCTTAATATTCTTCATTGCTCATATTCAAGTTCACAGTTCACCTACATTTTGGGGCAATCTCCTTAAAATGCATGTACAGTAGGCCTGCATGGACTTTTTCAAGATGTTTCGTGGTCCCACAACACACTGTTTCATCATCATAACACATGTTTAAACCGGCAGCAATGAAACAAAAGCACACAACTCTTCCTCTGAGAAGTTCACCAGAAATGGCTCCAGTTCACAAGTTTCACACCTCGTCTCTTTCTGCACAAGTTTAGTCTTGTTTGATGATAAGAGTGTGACCACAGTGTTGTGTAAACGTGCGGCGGGACACAGAGACATACAATACATGTCACTTGTTAGACGCTTTTATACAAAGCAACTTACATACTCAATCCCCACAGGAGCACTTTGGGGTGAAGTGTCTCAGGGACACAACGACATGCTGACTGCAGTGGGGTTCAAACCTGAACCACGCATTATCCACTGCGCCACATACCACCGAGACTGTGACAACTTCTGGTCAATTCTGTAATCCGGACGACAAATATTAATGTTTCCATCTCTTGTGCTACGTGGATTTAGTCAAAGTCAACTTTAATGTCAATTTGTTCTCTCCTGTGTGTTTGTACAGACGGATCGAAATAACGTTTCCAACAATCCCGAATACAGAATACAAATATGTATATCCTCTATATATACAATCAACATACACATTTACACATGCACACATTAAGATAACAACACAACAATCAATGTATACAACATAACAGTCACTTCAATATCTTAGATTTAGATTAGATGCAACAAATGCAAACAGAAGAGGCCTCGTGTGACAAGCTCGTATGACATGTGATATGTACTTTGTATGAAAATAGAGATGGTCGTGTTAAAGGATTGTTGTTTGTCATTTCTGAAAACATTTTACACAACGCATCAAAAGATTACCAAATGATCCGCATGTCACGCTTCCTCTAAATGTCAATATTTGTACATTTCGTCTGTTTTTATGGGGTGTTGTGCTTCAACGTGGCAGTTTTATTCCCACACATGCTCATTTTATGCCAAACACTGCTTTTGTTTGTACAGGAATCTCAATTATTTATTTCAAAAAGGTCGTAAAATAGCCCGATTAACATTTTTAGAGTTTAGCTTTCATAAAACAAACACGTTTGAAAAGGAATAACACTTGAAATAACACGAGAGCTATATCAAATAAACCTACATTTTGCACAGCTCGACTTGAAACTGATAAAAATAAAGCATGATCCCAAATAAGGACATTTTAAATAAATAGCATAAAATGTAAATTGCCCCTCTAAAGAAAGTAATCTATCGTATCATATTCATTTTGCTTCGGTAAGTAAGACACATCTTCTGGTAAATCGTATAATTTAGACGCCAAGTTATACAGTTTAATCTCTTGAAGTATATGGATTAAGATTAAAAGCAACATCTGCTACGGAAAAATCGAAGTGGCCTTGCAGGACTTCATCTGACAGCTGTGTGGCCTTCCTCCAAAAGCACAAACACACACACACACACACACACACACACACACACACACACACACACACACACACACACACACACACATTAAAGTATGGAAACGCTTACAAAATATACACTTCAAATATGTATTATTATGGCAGCCCAGTCTTTGTTAAGGTGAACATTTACGATGGATTTAATGGTAATTATCGATAAACTTTCATGACACCCACTGTAATTAAAATCCCTGCTCACAACCCGCTCTTTGGCTGCAGGTGGGATGTCATTGAGCCTCTGTGTGTGTGTGTGTGTGTGTGTGTGTGTGTGTGTGTGTGTGTGTGTGTGTGTGTGTGTGTGTGTGTGTGTGTGTGTGTGTGTGTGTGTGTGTGTCGCCAGCCAACTGTATCATCTCAGCAGACAGAGAAGCATCAGGTGGCCCCTTTGTGAGTGAATGTGGGCAAGTTTTGCCAAAATGTATACACTACATGTGCACAGTTTATCTTGGAGGTTAAGTAAATTCCAAATAGCACGACAAGTAAAAATTGATTAATTCCCATTTTAGATGCAAATGAGACCTGTATTAAAGGGGACCTATTATGCAAAATGCACTTCTTCATGTCTCTTCTACATCAACATGTGTCCCCTCTTCTTCATGTCTCCTCTACATCAACATGTGTCCCCTCTTCTTCATGTCTCTTCTACATCAACATGTGTCCCCTCTTCTTCATGTCTCTTCTACATCAACATGTGTCCCCTCTTCTCCATGTCTCCTCTACATCAACATGTGTCCCCTCTTCTTCATGTCTCTTCTACATCAACATGTGTCCCCTCTTCTTCATGTCTCCTCTACATCAACATGTGTCCCCTCTTCTTCATGTCTCTTCTACATCAACATGTGTCCCCTCTTCTTCATGTCTCTTCTACATCAACATGTGTCCCCTCTGTGGAAAGAGACTCTGAAAGTTTCAGGAACTAAGATTCTCTCTCTCTTTGATCCATTTCTATAAAAACCTGTCTGAAAAAATGCTGATTAGATTTTGGCCACTTTATGATGTCATAACGATGTTTTGGCTTGTGCAACCATTAACCAATCAGCAACCAAGGTAACCCCCTCCCCTTATCACCTGAATCTCCTCCTAGAGCACCATTGAGTTCTTTGTAACCAAATCTCTCTCAGAGGGGCGTGGGGAGGGGCTCCTTATTTTCCTCTAGCAACAGACAGAGAATCAGCACTTTGGAAACAGGGCTGAAACAGAGGGGATTATGGGTAATGCTGCAATGATCTGTTTGGGGTTTCAGCCAATCAGAGACAGGTTCTGTATATATCTGAGACCTGTGATATATTGATGAAAAACAGTATAATAGGGGACCTTTAAGTAAAAGTATAACATTATATTTTGTTAATTAGAGATCTGTTCAGGAGCAATGTGATATTAAAGCCACATTACTTTGTAATCTGTTAGTGGAAGTACTCATAGCTCGACATTATGCTTTGTATTTGTGCTCAATGTAAATGTGTGCAAATCAATGCGAAACTGTTAATTGGAGGTTTTTAGATGTTTTCCATAAAATGTGACTTTACATAACTAACATGACTGGTTTTGCAATATACAAACATTCATCCAATTAATTAATTGACCCATTTTTATTGGGTTGAACACAGAACACTGTATTTCATTTGCTTATAGTTATTTGTAAATGTAATGTTGTTTCTGTAAATATGTGGAAAAAATATGTATTTATTCAGCATGTTCATGTGACAATGTTTGTGCTATGTATGTTTTAATAACTGTTGACTGGTCAGTTGAAAAAAACAAAACATGTATCAGTTATTTTTATTGTATTGTATTTATCGTGTTTTAAATTGGGCATGTTTGTCTGTCAATATGTTTGCTTTTTAGAAAATGCCAGCTTTAAATACGCCTAAATACAGCAACAACATGTAAGCAAAATGTTCAATTATTAAAAGTCTAAAACTGTTTTTTAATATTATTTTTGTTAACGTTATTCGACAACCTGTAGGTTTTATTTTGAAGAGTCACCGGAAACACTTATCGCACTATTTTGTTTTTAACACGGACTCTCACTTCTTGTTTGGTTGTACTTTGAAGGCGGAGTTCAGTCGAATAAACTCCTCAGTCTTCTCCTCTCTGAATAACCGGTGCAGTCACTTCTCTATTTCACATGAAATAACGCGTTTTATATTTCATCGCGGAAGAAGATTTATTCCTCGTTTTAAAAGTGTCAAGCGGAGTGATACACTTTCACAGTTTCACCTGCGGGAGGAAAACAAAGTCACCTCGTGATAGGTAAGTTAATAAGGACTGTTTTGTTAACCTTACTGTCACATTAAAGTCAATTTATGTACTAAAAAGGGTCTAAAATGTTCAGTGTGTAATAGTTAAAGTGCACTTCACACGCACATTGAGCTCCTTTTTTATTTAGCATTACAAGGTGCAGGGGTATGAGAAAAGAATGGTGGTGTTCACAAATGGCTTTTTGTTATTGGTGCTACTTCTCAATTTCTGTAGATTAAACAGTGAGAAATACGTCATAAATATTAACAAACACAACCACCCACTCTCCGCGTGTTGTGCATCCGAGTTCCACTTATATTTGAGCAAAAATTACTAGATATTGGTCAACTTTTTCAAAAGAAAGCAACATAATTGGCCTCCTGCAGCAGTGAGTGAATAGATTCTATGTATTGTCGCAGGAAAAGTAAAGTCAGCCAAGATTAAAGGAATTTCCTGGTGCATTATTCTAACAAAACCCTATTGTTGAGGTTATACACAGTCCCCAAACGACTGCATATTTTGTATCCTCTTTTAAACTATTTGTATATTTGAACTAAGTCCCATTTCCTCTAATTGTGTCACCTCAAGAAAGCTTGGGAACCAGGGCTTAACTTTACAGCTTTTATTCTAACAAATACTCACTTTTTTGCCAAAAAATTAATAATTATTAGTACAGGAGTTGAAGTCATTTTGTAAAACAAAGTCGATTTAATTGCCAGCATTGTATAAATGGAGTTTGGGTGGCCATAAAACGAACTGCGTGTCATTTCACTGCCATGTTTTTTTTTTACCCCGCGAATAATCTGTGAGATGTAACTGAAAATCTAACCAGTAGATACACTTTAAAGCATGATTACATGTCCTCTGAAGCAGCACACTACATCCCTTCTCCCTCATTGGGGTGCAGACTAGTGCTGCGTAATGTTCCTAAGTGCTCTGTAATTGGTCTAATTTCAGTCCGAATGAAAGAGGAGCCCAGTGTCGGTGAGTAAGGTGTTTATGTGGGGATGGTAATCAAACAGTGAGTGAGTAAGAGTTAGTCAGATCCTGCGGAGCTCTGTTTATTGCCTCAGGAAAAGCAAAGGTTTCTAGTTTGCCATGATGAGAGGAACATACTGGACTTTGTTTATAGGAAACCCAATTATACAAAACAATACAGCTTCCTGACCAAAGTGCTGTACAGGGAAATGAATAAATACACAAATCAGTCAAACTCGCTTTTAGATAGTTTTTTTTTTTTTTTTGATGTAGCAGGACTAATCCTCAAGTCCTCAACATGTGACCTCTAGTGGTTCCCCAAAGTTACTGCAGGAAGGCCAGGAAATGATGTGTTTTTCATTTTCTTTTGTATTAAAATATGCTTTGAAATATACAGCACAGTAATAGGATAAGATAAGAGGTACTTTTATTGATTCCAAATTGGGAAATGTTTGCGTTGCAGCAGCATAAAAAACAAGGCGTTGCACAAAATTACTAACAAAGAATTACTAACAAAGCACTTATATACTAATAAAGGACTGGCTTATCTAAAGCCAGTTGAGTAGCACTTGAAATGTTTTGGCTCTATGAAACCTGATGAACTTATATGATTCTGTTTTCTTCAAGTTTGTATCTTCTTGGTCGAACGCACTTATTGTAAGTTGCTTTGGATAAAAGCGTCAGCTAAATGCAATGTAATGTAATAAGTATAAATTAAAGAGTAGAAATAAACAATACTAGAATTTAAACATCTCAAAATAGAATTAAAACGGCATTAAAACAGTGACGCAAATTAGTCGCTTTTCGGCGCCTCCCGCTTTTTTAACGCTGCTTTGGGTGACTTGTGTAATTCGTGGAGAACCGAAGAGTTTTCGTTTCTTTGGGGGGGGGGGGGGGGGGGGTCGTCCGTTAGTCCGTCCGACTGACGGACAACTTCTCACTTCAAAAAAGAAGAAGAAATCTAGATCGCAAAATAATTAAACAAGCGAGTACCTGTTTTTCCTGGCCAAGGACAGGTTCCTTGAACACAACACGAGCGTAACGTGTCTTCACGTGGTTATGTCTCGTCTGAAAGGAGTAACGGAGTGCACCGGAACGCCGCTCCAGCTCTTCAAATATTGCAGTACCCATAAGGAGCCGTACACATGCCGCAGTGTTTGCGTGGCTGTGTCTTTATTTGTAAGCACAGTGGCGATCTGTTATTAGCATCTGGTTAGCTAGCTATGCTAACGAATTTAAAGAGCTTTTCTAAAACCAGGTGGAAGAGAGCTCTCTCCTGAGAGGCTCAAATAACCTCAGCTCAGTGAGGTTAAGGCCCACCTTGATATGATCATTATAATTAATGAGACATTAGAGACTAAATGAAAAACAGGTATAAAATACGATATGACAGTAACAAAAAAGTTGTTAAAAATAACAAGAATAGAGTTTAAAAGGGGAGTGATTTGTAAAATATCCAAAAAGAAAAATCTGCTTACAGTTCTGTTTCAAATGGGTGTTGAAAGATGTACCCATAGATCTCCTCATGTTGCTCTCAAAGTGCACCAGATTGATGCTTTTAACTTCATTATTTTAAAAGGTCCCCCCCCCCACTTAAATCATGTTCACATGGATACTAAATACATTTGCACATTATCTTGTGTCCATATCTTTCTGTTTTGGTGGTCAGGATGTTGTAAAAATTGAGAGGAAAAAGGTTCCCCACCCCTGCTGTAAATAATAATAAAAACCCTTGATTTATAACATCTCTGTCTCCTATTGATCTGAGTATATTATAAAGAACAGCCAGTTCATTGAAGCATTATAGCACAGGCCTTTGTCAGATGGTATATTACGCTGTTTTTTTCCTGCTTCGAATAGTTCTCTCTTTTTACCTGTGTTTGCATCACTGTTAAAAAGTAGAAAAACATACAGTAGACAGTGAAGATAAAAAACAAATCTATACACTTTGACAATAAAACACTTTTGAAAGGTTTATATCCAAAAGATTTTACACATCATTGAACCTTTTGGTGGCTTCCTTCCTTCCTATCGAGCCACTTTGACGCCTAAACAGACATTTCTGACGCGTTTTCCTTCCATCAGATTTACTTGACTCGCATGTGGATGACTTGCTTTGCCTGTGATGGTGTTTGATATGGTGCTATGTGCGTTTACTCCAAATACAATAACACACTTTTCACACGTTCAACAAAGAAAACCGGCCTTTTCAAAAGTCAAAACAACTCAAATAAAACAGCCTTTCTTTCTTTGTGTCGGCTTGTATAACTTTCACGGGAACATAAACACGTCTCTTTAGAGTCTGCCACTGGGAAATGTAGTCCTTTCATACGGTCTTCTTGACTACAGACATCATGGCCAAAAATACTGGCTCTGACAGACCCCATGAAAACGGGTGCGATCATGTCAGCCAGCTACCCTATAATTAATGTGAAGCATACATTTGTCACTGTTGCTACACAGTGTTATTTTCCATTTCGTGTGGCACAGTGGGTTGGTGTTGGGATCAGGGGGTCACAGGTTCAAACCCCACTGCAGTCAGCATGTCGTTGTGTCCCTGAGACACTTCACCCCAAATTGCTCCTGTGGGGATTGCCCACAGTATTGAGTATGTAAATCGCTTTGGATAAAAGTGTCTAACAAGTCACGTGTAATCTCCATGGTTTGCCCATCCTCAATCTGGCACTATTTAGATAAAGCCTTTTTTATTTCAAATATGATTATTGTATGAATCAAGGTATGTTTTTACCGGACACTTTAGGCTTCCCTACTCATTAATGTAGGTTTAAATGTGGGCTGAGTCGCTTTAAAGACCCAACTAACTATTAGTAGAGCAACAGAAAGATATTTGCCATCAATTTAGATAATTGATTAATCATTAAATTCAGTTTTCAGGCAAAAGTGTTAGAGAATGAGGTTCAGCCACCAAAAATGAAGATTATTTTCTACATCTCTTTCTCAGTTTCATATCGTATTGAAGATATTACAGTGGACAAGAAACTAGATGGACATTTTCACTATTTTCTAACCGTATTTAAACCAACCAGTTCATCGATAATGAAACCATTGTTTTCTGCAGCGCTTGTTCTTATGAAATCTGTTTTTTTTGTTATGTCTTGTAACGAAACTCAGATGCAAACAACAAGAAATGTGTGTCTGCTGGAGAGCAAATCAACAGATGTGGTCGTTGTTGAAACAAAAATCGTCTAATATTACTTTTTTTTTTGTTGTTTTGTTGTTCCTCCTAGGTGCTGCAGAGTTGAAAATGAAGCACCTCTCACTGTTGTGCCTGTGTGCACTCGCGTTGACCGTCGTAGGCCATAAGGGCGTTCAGCCCCAGGCTCTCACTTACGCAGAACGTGGCTCTGATTTGGGCATTCGGGTTTTCCAGCAAGTAGTCAGTACCAAACCCCTGGAGAATGTGGTGCTCTCCCCCCACGGTGTCGCCTCCATCCTGGGGATGTTGCTGCCTGGAGCCCACGGAGAGACGAAGAAGCAGATCCTGAGCGGTCTGCGATACAAGAAGAACGGTAAAGACCCTGTTTTGTTGGTGGTTTTAGTGTCGTGTGCACAATGGCGATGATGAACGGAAGTATTTTGAGGCTCCTCCAACAAAGCAACATAAGAAACTCAACAGAAACAGAGAAAGTTCTGCTGATAAAGTGGACTGTCTGCCAGTGTTTTAATGTTTCAATTTGGTCCATTAGCTCTTCACGTGAACGGAAGTCGGTGCAATCAGATGAGCCTTCAAAAACTTACTACTCTAAAGGGACTGTAGCCCCCAAATACTTACTACTCTAAAGGGACTGTAGCCCCCAAATACTTCCTACTCTAAAGGGACTGTAACCCCAAATACTTACTACTCTAAAGGGACTGTAACCCCCAAATACTTACTACTCTAAAGGGACTGTAGCCCCCAAATACTTACTACTCTAAAGGGACTGTAACCCCCAAATACTTACTACTCTAAAGGGACTGTAACCCCCAAATACTTACTACTCTAAAGGGACTGTAACCCCCAAATACTTACTACTCTAAAGGGACTGTAACCCCAAATACTTACTACTCTAAAGGGACTGTAACCCCAAATACTTCCTACTCTAAAGGGACTGTAACCCCCAAATACTTACTACTCTAAAGGGACTGTAACCCCCAAATACTTACTACTCTAAAGGGACTGTAACCCCCAAATACTTACTACTCTAAAGGGACTGTAACCCCCAAATACTTACTACTCTAAAGGGACTGTAGCCCCCAAATACTTACTACTCTAAAGGGACTGTAACCCCCAAATACTTACTACTCTAAAGGGACTGTAACCCCCAAATACTTACTACTCTAAAGGGACTGTAGCCCCCAAATACTTACTACTCTAAAGGGACTGTAGCCCCCAAATACTTACTACTCTAAAGGGACTGTAACCCCCAAATACTTACTACTCTAAAGGGACTGTAGCCCCCAAATACTTACTACTCTAAAGAGACTGTAACCCCCAAATACTTACTACTCTAAAGGGACTGTAACCCCCAAATACTTACTACTCTAAAGGGACTGTAAGCCCCAAATACTTACTACTCTAAAGGGACTGTAGCCCCCAAATACTTACTACTCTAAAGGGACTGTAACCCCCAAATACTTACTACTCTAAGGGACTGTAGCCCCCAAATACTTACTACTCTAAAGGCACTGTAACCCCAAAATACATTTGAAAAAAAAAGTGCTAATTATCAGTCTAAACTTTTTAAAGAGAGAGGCAGGCTCCAATTAGAGGAAAGAACACACACAAAATAGCCTACTTGTTTTTGATTGGGTTAAAGGTATAGTTACAAATACAGTCATTTTTGGTAATTTTACTGTTTGAAACTAATGAAGGCCTTATGACAGACTTTAGACAGAAACATTAGGCTAGACTTCTAAAACACAAGATCTACAGTAAAGTGTTTAGGTTTGTTTTCTGAGATATTGGTCGTAGACATGTCTGCCTCCTGTCCAATATAATGGGATTGGATCATGGAGGTATAAAGAGAACTGGATACTGCGTCCGAGGCAGAGACCGTTCATTCCTGTAAGAGTTGCTCAGTGGTAAATGAAGACTGAGCGACTGAAGATTGAACAAGTGAATATCTTCCTTAAAGAGCATGTTCACTTCAGTTCTCCCATAAGCCTAGGATCTCCCCTTCTCTGCTTCGTCAAATGAATGGAGAGAGAAATAACTCTTGAGTCGGCTTTTAGTGCAAATTACAACTTTTAGACCCTACTAATTTACATAAGGGCTGTACAAGTGATTGTCCTGGGTAGTTTATTTAGCAAAAACCTTAAACGCTGCTTTACAGAGGTCTCATTCCCAATGTAAGTCAATGGGAAAAGGTATTTTTGGGCCAGAGTGACGTCACGGGCGATAACGGGAGTGTAGTACCACTGTTTGACCACTACGGAAATTTGCTTCAACTGCCTGCACACTTCCTTGGGGTTTGGATAAGATGGCATGTCTAAATACATTTCCAAAGACCTTGTTATAGCCTCTTCTTGTAGGAACTATTTCCTTTTAACTCAACTGTTTGCACATGGGAGAAGTTTGTCTTTGGGGCTGGGCTTTGGCAGAAACACCTTTTTAGGATTAGGCAACAAGCTGTCTTAGTTAGTTTGAGGAAAAGATTATGGTTTGGGTTCAAATATCTCTACAACTCACACTCCAAAATAAACAAGATATTTAGCACTACTGGCCAAACCTTTATTATTTAAATAGGCAGACTGTCTCCACACATTTAAGAGCAGGCTGAAGACTTTCCTCTTTAGTACAGTGTACAGTTAGGACTGTTTTTAAACTCCCTTTTGAACCTCCTCATGGACCCTTCATTTGATGGAATTGTAATTATAGTATTCTAAATGTATTTGTGTCAGTTCATTCATTGGTATTTTTACATTTAGCTTGTCATTTTACTATATTATCATTTGTGTTTGTTGATTTCTGAGACAAATGTGACTTGTGTTATGGGGCTATATAAATACATTTGAATTGAAAATCATAAATAATAACATTAGAGCGGTGCAGGGATGACGTGTTTACCCGGAAGTAAGCTGCCGGTTCCCTCGACACAAAGCGATGGGATTTCTCCAGAGGGTTTTGGAAAATAGCTGGAAATAAGGTCTGTGGAAAACGAACCTGTTTGATAAATGCACGTTTTGTTCAGCCGGATAATCTCCACATGTCTACCCTACTTTTATAATGTTCGAATCATAAATCTGATCGCCAGAAGCTAAATGCTAACGTTATGCTATAAAGGAACTACAGCCGAGTCCAGCAGCACAACTTCAACGTCACGCCAACTTAAGATCCATATTCAAACACACAGATTCTAAATGGTACGAGTTGAAGCGTTTGTTTGAACAGTCTGCAGGAGGCAGGGACTTGCTTTCAAGCAGAACAGGGCAAACAAACTTAGAGGAGTGTTTACGTGTTCGGCGTAATGACGTACAACGGCCTCCACAACTTCTGTAGTCCTATTCAGCCACTTGGTAACAACCATCGTTTTTCAGACACGTCAACTCTTCAGGGATCACCAGTGGGGTCACTGCTGATGTGTTTAATGTCGTAGAACAAAACGTGATCCGTCTTTTCAATGTGTCTCAACCACAGACCTTATTTCAGCTACTTTCAAAAATCCTATGGAGAGATCCCATTGGCTCTGAGACGAGGGAACAGGAAGTGGAGAAATGCTGACTCACTTCGGGGTTTTAGGACGCGTCACTGCACCGCTCTATTAAACTTGTACTTTCTTTGCTCAGGCCCGTACAGGATGTTGAAGAAGCTTCACAAGACGTTGATAGCGAAGTCCAACCAGGACATCGTGCTGATAGCTAACGCCTTGTTCAGACAGCGGGGCTTCAAGATGGAAGAGGCCTTCCTGTCCTCCAACAAAGCAAACTTCCAGTGTGAGAGCAGAGCGCTGGACTTCAGCAGCCCCAACGCAGCTGCAGACGAAATCAACCAGTGGGTCAGCAATAAGACCAAAGGTAGGAGATGTGGATTAACATAACAGCTGTCTGATAATATCACAAATTCTTAAATAGTAAAAGCAGGTGTGAGAATATATCTTTACATTGTTATATATCATTCTTTGTTAAAAAAACATTTCATAGTGCCAGGCAGTTTTGTACCAATGTGTGTATTAACTCTGACACTAAGGTTCTCTCCATCGATACACTAACAAAAGACAGCGTTGTGTGGTTTCCATCGCCCTCTTTGCATTCAGTTTTTGTATCGATATTCTTTTAATTTTCATTTGCAAGAGATTTACAATGAAGGATTTTAGTAAACTGACGTCTGGATCTTAAGAAGGGTTGGGGAAAAAATGATATATCCTCACAGTATCTTTGACCAAATACCTGGCATGGATATTATGATGATATTGTAGTGATGACTTTGGGTACACAAGGAGATTTTTGATAAATAACCATGAGTATTGTTGATCTAATGGGTAAGCAGATATAGGCAAATGGTCTAAGTTCAGAAAATGTATATCACTTCACTCTAATGCAGCCTTTGAAACAAGGAATAGAAACACTTTCCCTTCGATGTATCACCATATCCAAGATTTCAGACGATATCTAGTCTGTTAGCACGACTTTCATTACATTTCTAAGCCTTAATCTAAAGTTATCAGAAACAAGCTGAGGAAATGTTCGCAGCAGCCAATCATCATCAAGGAAACACAGATTTGTTTTAAGATTAAACTACTTTATCGTTACAGGATGTATTCACCAAGTCTGTTTGTTTTGGAGAGGAAGAAGTCTGCAGATTAGTTGGCTTTTTAGTAGAAACATCCTGAACAATTAACAATAAAGTTATCCTAACCAATCCAACGCTACTTTACCAAACCCACGTCTTTTGCAATTAGTTTGAGACCCCTAGTGGTAGAAAATGACTTGACCAAAGCCCCCATATACTAACCTGAAAGTCATTTAATATATTTTTCTTACATTAAAAAAAACAAAACATATTCAACTTTAATCTGTACAGTATAAGTCTTTGTGTTTGTAATGTGGTCAACTTCACATCCTGATATGCTGCAGCTGAATTCTTGTCTTTTTTGTTGTTTTGATTAAGAGCCCCCTAGTGGTAGAAAATGGTACACATTGTACATTTAAACCCTATTCTGCTTTCAACATTTTAAAAGTCACCTATTATGTAAAATACACTTTTCCATGTCTTAAATAGATGGGAGTAACACTTACGTCACTTCCGGGCGAAAATTACAGCCCCGCCCACTTTTGAGGGAAAACAACGCTGTCCTTTGAATGGTGCCGAATACAAATTCTGAAGTTTTTGCCAATCCGATCAGAAATGTAAGAAAACCGTGGGTTTTGGATCTTCAAAGAGCCCGATTACGATGGCCAGTCAGGCAAACAATTACATTACATCATTGGAAATCAATGATCGGGCTCGATATATGGTTGAATTAAAATCAGTAGGCGAGGCCGTCATTTCGCCAGCTGTTACTTTCATGAGCGAGGCGGAACATAATAGTTTTATCACGCCAACAAGCTGCTTTCGTTTATTGCACCTCAAACATTAAAACAAATCCAGAGTGTGGGGTTTTTCCTTCTCTGGAAGTTTTTCCTTGTACGATGTGAGGGTCTAAGGACAGAGGGTGTCGTATTGTCATACTGATATTCTGTACAAACTGAAGTCCACTGAGACAAATGTAACATTTGTGATATTGTGCTATATAAATCCACATTGATTGATTGAGTTACGTTTTTCTTTACTTCCTCTAAGAAGAAAGGACATTAACAGAAGATCTCTGTGGCTTCAGGCCTGATAGCCATTCAAATGACAGCGTTGTTTTCCCCCAAAAGTGGGCGGGGACGTAATTTTCGCCTGGTAGTGACGTAGATGTTTCTCTCATCTATGGACATCGATCGCCTCCTGCTATATTTAACCATATATCGAGCCCGATCGTCGATTTCCAATGATTTCATGTAATTGTTTGCCTGACTGGCCATCGTAACCGGGCTCTTTGAAGATCCAAAAATCCACGTTTTTCTTAAATTTCTGATCGGATTGGCAAAAACTTCACAATTTGTACTGACCGCCGTTCAAATGACAGCTTTGTTTTCCCCCGAAAGTGGGCATGTGTTACACTCATACATAAACATGTGTCCCCTCTGTGTAAAGAGACTCTGGAAGTTTCAGGAACAAACCCTCTCTCTTTTTGTCCTGATCGATTTATATACTATATTTAAAGGAGCTTTAAGGGTTTAAACACAAAGGCCCTCATGCAGTATGCTAACCTGCAAGTCCTTTTATAGTTTGTTTGTGCATAAAAGCAAACAAACTCTACTAAACTCTTGACTGTAATGTGGTCAATTTGATGTCCTAATATGCTGCTGCATTTTTGCCTCGTCCTCTGTGAGACTTCTCTCGTCTTTCTTTAATATAAAAACTGTTCTCGTGTTGCATACCTCTCTGCAGGTAACATCCCCAGCCTGATCAAAGCAGACATGTTGGACCCGGCTCTCACTCGACTCGTGGCCGTCAACGCAATCTACTTCAAAGGTCTGTGGAAGTCCCGCTTCCAGCCGGAGAACACCAAGATGAGGCCCTTCACCGGGGGGGACGGCAACATTTCCAAAGTCCCCATGATGTCCCAGCTCTCCGTCTTCAGTATGGGTGAGTGCTGGCGTGAGAGAGGTTTCTAAATCTATGGCTTTCTGTGCGAAGCTCCCCATTTAAATATCACTGAATAGAGAAAGTAGTTTTCCCAATGGTTTGGATGCTCTATGATGCCGGATAGGAGATTATTGATTACATTTCACCACTAGATGACATTTGTGACGAGGTGTTTTAGAGCAATAATGAGAGGGTGAGACTCTACTCTGCTACCATTTTGGAGCCAGGATAGCAAACCCACGTGTTTTTGCTGATGGGAACTTGGGTCCCCCTCGCAGTGCGGGTGCAGCGAGCTGTGCAGAGTGGAGTGCACGTGTTGGGGTGTACGGTTTAACCATGTCCTGGATGTAGGAAGGGCCAGATCCATTTGCAGCATGGATTTAAAAACTCTTTTGCAACTCGTGCAGTAAAAGCCAAGTCTAAGAGGTATGCTCACTTTCACTCAAACCGTACTGTTTATAACACTTTGGCTTTAACTCTCAAACTTGTGCAGGGGATTATCAGTCGTTGGCGTTTCAAGTTTTTTTTTTAATAAGGAGTTTTTCTTGTTCGCTTTCCTTTCCTTCCTGATGAACCATTTCCACAGTCTATACTTTCAATATGTTGTATTGTTTACATCACTGTTTCATCATGCATTGTCCAAAACTCCAAAGTGTTTTTAACTTTAACATGAAGTCATATATTTCTTTTAAAATAACCACTGCTTGTACCTTCCACAATAACTTCCAGAGAGATGGCATCAAAAAGTCTGCAGATTTACGGCTTTAATTTAGTTTGTTTTTATGACGTTATGTCCCCCAGCCATTGCCAGTTTGTGACTCATGGTTCAGCTTGTGTTGAGTGGAGAGGAAACGCAGGCGTCAACATGCCACATGGGTTGGATATTATTTAGTCCGGTGTGAAATGAAATGACACACTCGCTAGTTTGTCTATATTTAGATGAGAGCTGTGCATAGCCTCTCAGTCAGTGCTGCTCTTACACTCAGGACATGCAGTGCAGACATTCGTCCTGCTGAGTGTTCACTGCTGGATTACTGCACCACACTTTGCTCATAAAAAGTTTGCAGCCTTTAATAACCTGGCTGATACACTCGTATGCATATAATGGGATTAACATACGGTGCCGTGATTTAGTTTAATGGTCACATAAAACATGGACAATGAATGTGGTACGAGCTGTGACTTTATGTGCTTTTCTTTGGCCAAAAAACAACTTTCACATCTAAGTTAAGCCGTTCATTTTGTATTCTTATCTTGAGGCCCCAGCCACACGAGGACGATAACGGTCGTATATGCTACAGTTCTCTATCATATAGACCAGGGGTGCCCACACTTTTTCAGCTTGGGAGCTACTTTTAAAATGGCCAAGCCCAAAAGATCTACCTACAGGGCCGCCCCTGCCCAATCTGTGTCGCGAGCGCTAGAGGGGAGGGGGGTGCTAGTGGACTAAACGGCAGATAAACTAATTGCGCCGCATAAGCGCTTCAGGTGAGGAGGTGAGGCCCCCTCGTAACTGCATGAACCCGTATGGCACAATACAACTCAGACTGGCTTACCTGCACGTCAATCAAGCGGCAAATGCCATAGTAAGGATGGATGATAGGCTAACTTTAAAAAAAATATTTATATAAAAAAAATGTCCCCTTTGTTTTTTTCAATGCCATGCGATCTACCCACACTACCTTTTGCGATCGACCGGTCAATCGCGATCGACGTATTGGGCACCCCTGATATAGAGGGTTCGGCCACACGAGGCCGACATGGAAACGCATATAACGATAACGATACCCATCCCTACTGAGCAGCCACCGCGGTCAGAGAAACAAAGAAAATAGTTTCAAAAACAGGAAGTCCTTCAACAGATAATCCTGAGAGAATTCATAACGATGGGCGTTGTACAAATCTTGACTCGCGTATCTTTCATCATTACAACCATCCTGACTAGAGCAGCAGCAGCTATCGATTCTTTGGTAGTTGGACCATATTAGATAGATAGATAGCATTCTCCATCTTCAGAACACTGAACAAATATCACCTTTTTAGTCCAGCTTTTGATGAGTGATTGATGCCAAGTCCTTGTGAGGAATGTGGTTTGATTGCTCGATTTTAATTTGACTTTTTATCTTATTTTTTATTTGTTTACCAACTGTTAAAGCTCTTGATAGGTAAAATGGGAAATGATTTTGTTCCAGCAGCAGTTACAAGCATATCACACATTTACAATATTTAAAAGCTACAATAAGTATATGCAAATTCACAATAGAAAAAACACATATATCCCTGTACTATAGACACATAACACATACATTAAGTAATACAGATAAAAACATACTTTTGCCTTAGTGTGGGAGAGAAACTCCGTCTGGACCTCTTTGCAGATCATTTACATACACAAAAACCTATATAACACACAAACGTATAAAACCCCTAAAAAGCAGAATAGGACCCCTTTAACTTCTTCCTCCTCCTCCTCTTCCTCCCCTCCTCAGGTTTGGCCAGCACCCCTCAGGGTCTGAAGTACAGAGTGATCGACCTCCCGTACCACGGGAACACGATGAGCATGATGATGGTGATTCCCTTGGAGGAGGAGACCCCTCTCTCCAGAGTCCTTCCTCACATCAGCATCGCCACCGTCAACAGCTGGAGCAAACTCATGCACATGAAGAAGGTCCGCCTGTTCATCCCCAGGTAACACACACACACACACACACACACACACACACACACACACCATGTATACATCACTTCAGGGGACATTACATTGATTTACATGCATTTCCTGGAGACTTATCCTAACCATAACAACACATGCCTAACCCTTACCCACAAGGATAGTAATGCACACACACACACACACACACACACACACACACACACACACACACACACACACACACACACACACACACCCCCCCATGCAACAACGGCTTTTGAACCGGTTTGACTGAGTTAACTGTGTTTTTGTTGTGTGCAGGTTCACAGCTGATGCAGAGGTGGATCTGGAAGCCCCCCTCTCTGCTCTGGGAATAACAGACGTGTTCAGACAGGACAAAGCTGACTTCAGACACCTCAGTGAGTCAAAAGAGACCAAATACAAAAAACATTTTCCCATATTTACAGCAGCTGGTGATAATCTGCCAGACTTTTTACTCAAGGAAAGGTAGCAACACTTTATTGCGCATTCAAAATCTAACTTAAAAGTAAAACAGTCCGAGTATTTCTTCCCTCAGCTTCTCTCTGGATGAGGGACTTTAATAAGATCTAACGGTAACGCTCTAGTGCCGCCATGTGGTGAACTCTGCAGGTTTATAGGGTTACTGCAGAACAACCATCAACCAGGGTCTGTCATATGGGTTGTTGCTCTAGTGCCACCATGTGGTTTAATTAGGCAACACATGTATACCAGTACTTATTAATTAACCAGAGCTAATACAACACTGTTTTACTCGTAGTGTGATTAATTAACCATGTATGATATGTTTAGTGATGCAGGATAAATGATTAATGCAGATGTGTTAATACTTTCCGACATATGGACATCTTTTTTTTTCTCCAAGTCTCTCCTGTAGTTGAACTGACATCTTATTTTGCCTACGAGAAATCACCCTATACCCTTTGACTTCCTGTTGTGTGGATTCAACTCCATCATGTATTCACTGAATTTGTTAATTCAGAAATAGAAGCTCGTTATGTGGCCACTAAATCCTTAAAGTTGTTTACAAAACTGAACAGAAAATATAATCTGCTATAGGGTAATGAACTGACATGCTCACATATCAGATTCAAATAAGAGAGAGAGCTTTTCCTTTAATATCGACAGTAATGTTTATTTTGGATCTTTATCAGCAGGTTATATCCTCATACATTTCTATAGCAAAAAGTTAAATAAATAGTAAATAAATACGCATACACTGTGGGCCTTTTCACATAAGACAAGGGTGTCAAACTCAATTTCTTCGCTGGCCACATTAGCATTATGGTTGATATAAAATAATGTATTATATTACATTATTTCCTCTGCATTGGATTATTATTGGTTTGGGTAATAACTTCATAATTACCTACGTCTCAAAGCAGAAGTCTAGGTCTTCAGTGCGCATGTCAAAAGACAAGATGCATTGTGGGACATGTAGTTTATGGACAGTGTGCTTCTGTAAAGCGACATGTAACCGTATAATAAACATACAATTAGGTGACATCCCTGACATAAGACATTTCGACACAGCACAGTGAAAAGCACCGGTGTAGATGATCAAAAAAATCAATGTTGGCTAATTTTAATTTAGATTCTCATAAGTAGGTATTTCAGTTTAGTTCTCTAATGCTATGGAGCTGGATGTAGCCCATCAGTATTAGATTGGTTATTAAGATATGTACATGAAGGTGTGGCTCACAGTGATTGTTTTCCAGGTGCGGAGGCGGTGTATATCTCCAAGGCGCTGCAGAAAGCCAAAGTGATCGTGAATGAAGACGGAACAAAAGCAGCAGCTGCCACTAGTGAGTATCTGTGCTGTGCGTTAAATGAGAGAATCCTTCATTGCAGTTATCTTTTATTTTAACAAAAAGGCTTCATAGTTCAACACATAGTATATCTTTCTTCAACCCTTACAAATATATAACGACTAAAATGTACATATATGTTTAATACAAGTCTAATATATTACTAATACTTATATTTTGGGTCTATTTTCCACATAACTAAGACTTTAGAATTGAAAAAAAAAAAATAGGCCATGTCAAATAATTCAGTCCGTGTTATTTTTATTTGTTTTTTACTTTTTAATTGTCTTTTTTTTGGCATTTTGGGAAATGATATTGTTACAGGGTATACACAACAATGTAAGATATATCTACAATATCATAAATGTGTAAATAAATCAGCTTTTAAGAGCGGAAAGAAAGATTAAGGACATTTCATCCATTGAGTATCACCTCTAATCAGTGTCTTGTAGACCTCACTTATATTATTTGTTTGTTAACCTCTATTCTAGCGGACGTTCAGTATTGCACATGAACTGATACGTGTTTGCTTTTGTTTTTTCAGCTGCCATTTTGATGGCTCGGTCCTCTCCACCCTGGGTCACAGTTGGACCGACCTTTCCTCTTCCTCATCAGACACAACCCAACAGGTACGCTCTCATTTAAATCTGCTTTACTCAACTTTTAAAAGTGAGTAAACCAGATGTGTTTGGAAAGCAGCCAATGACTTCATACTGGGAGAAATTGAACTCAAAGCTAATAGAGGGGTACATTAAAGGTGGGGTAGGTAATTTTGGAGAAACCAGCTCGAGTGTGCTAGGATTTGAAAATACACAACTGGAAGAAATCAGCCTCTTCCTTCAGACTTCCTCACAGAGCCCCTCCTCCAACACACGAACGTGCACATGACCAATGAGGGCACGAGATAAGTTTGTGCACAGATGGAAGGCTGACAGGCAGGTAGACCATCCAGTTACTTTAGCCGGGCCGGCTCAGATGATTGTTCGTGCTTTTTACAGCGCCACGGCTTCCTCAGATGATATTTATTTAATGTATTTTTTGTCAAAGCATTTCAGATATTCATTTCTATCGGGATGTTAAGAGCATTCCATGGAATATAACAACAAGTGTATCTTGAGCCGGTTTCTCAAACTTACCTACCCCACCTTTAAGTGAAGTTAATGAAACGAGCCACTTAAGCTACTTGACTAAACTACATTGAAAAAAAAAGATACAATGTGTTTATAACGCAATATGATAACTAAATATACAAAAGTGTTTTAAGTAGTTAAAAGTAATTTAACTACTTAAATTAATATACAGATATGATTATAGTTGAACTACCAGCAAGATAATGTAAACGGGTAGTTCAACTATTAGTTTTATTACATTTATTTCACTCTTATGTATTCATATAGAAGTATAGAATTAATATACAAAATCTAATATTCGTAAGAAGCGAATGAATGCCTTTTTGTATTTGGTGAAGTCTGAATTCATGTCACACAGAAATATCATGCTGTCTCGGGAGTGTTTATGAGATTAAAAAACATCAACATGATCCCAAACAGAGGGTTTTGGAAATATATCTGTTTTGGGATATAATACTAGATTCATCATCTTAAATGTTAAACTTTTTGATATTGCGTGTTTCTTTTCTCCTGGCTATTAAACCTGTATTTTAATGTACTTACCAAACAGTTTTTACTGCCCCTTGACTCACTGATATGCACATTATGGCCCGTCCACACGGCGGCGTGCGTTGAAGCTTGCCGGTTGGCGTGTCTGGCGTGCGACCAACAACCAATCACATTAATCTCCCGCCCCGGACACACAAGCACGCGGTTTGATTGGCTAGAGCTTGTACTGGCATATGATTTGATTGGCTGACGCTTCCGTCGACGCTTGAAAAGTTGAACTGTTCTCAACTTTTCGAGCAACGGAGGCAAAGCGACGCGACGGAACCACAATGCAGTTCGGCAAAGCGTGCGGCCACCCCATTTAAAAGTGAATGGGAAGCGTCTCCGTTGAAGCACTCAACGCTGCCGTCTAGACGGGCCGTTACTGAGGATTATTTATCAAACATCTAATTTTGTAAAAGCACCAATTTTCCAACTTACACTATTGTTGACAATTATTGATCAAAAATATTTAGATTTTTTTTCTGCACATTGTTCCGTTCTTTTCCATAGGCAACCAAAATAAGTAAAGCTAAACAAGTTAACTAAACTCTGTCCGAGGGGAGGCCCACAGTCTCAGATTTGGTAAACAAATAAAATATTGCAATAAAAATAAGCTGTATTTAACAAAAGGTTTTTTCTATTTCTGTCCCAGGTACCATTCTCTTTATGGGCCAGATCAACAAGCCTTGAACCAGCGTCATCGTCGTCATGGGAGACGCTTTACACTGACACACACACACACACACACACACACACACACACACACACACACACACACACACACACACTCTTTGCTGTAGACTTATGTACAGTGTGGACATGTGATGTTATTTGTTTTTTAAAGGTTGCTTTTGATGTTTTTCCATTTTCTGTAACGCATAATGCTTTATAAGATGTTTTGCAGAGACCAGATTTTCCTGCTGTTTTTAATTTTTTGTATACTTTTTTTTTTTGGTATTTCTTACATTTTTAAAGACTTTGAATGTCAGTTGTGTATTTTTTTTCTTAACTCTGGAGTAGGATAATCTGTTTATTTATCATGTTGCTGTTTCAGTTTAAAATCATCCATCTCAAGTCACGTGACTCCAGTTTGTTATCGAGTGTCTCTCCTGAGTTTCAGTGCTTCTCACCTCGAGCGCCTTGTCATCAGCTACTTTACAAAGTCTTCTGTTGTCATACTTGCTTCATATTTGTTCAAATAAATACACATATTTATAACATCAATGATTTTGCTTCATGTTTGGTTACATATTCTCACAAAGAAATTTTTTCATTTTATTTCCTGTTTTGTTTTATTTATAACATGTGCACTCATTCAAACTATATTACTAACTGGGGGGGAAACTTCTGAAGCAATTGGAGTCAGGACTCAGAGAGGCACGGTGAGAGCTGGAGCTTTGATGGCAAACACTGACGGTTTATTTGGAGCTTCGGCCGGAGAATTGTCAAGACGGGTGGTGTGCCACGAGTTCACACAGCGGTTGCCAAACCAATTCTGAAGAACTCTTTCTGTAGCTCCAGGTTTTAACTAGTTCAGAGTGTAATAATCAACATTCTTCATCAGTGAGACTAAACAAATATGGACCCTGAATCTAACTAGAGCTCTCGTCCATAGGAAAGAATGTGCGACAGGGAACCTTCGTCCCTGAACAGTAAACTACCTCATAGTCTGGCAACAACATACGCCCAAGCTGCCCCTCCTTAAAAGAGATAGCAGCAATACTCAAGGCCGTAGACCTATGCCGTGGGAAAGGAGACAGTGAGAGGAGAAAAGAATGAACTGTGTCGAAGGTTGAACACCTAAGCTAATTATTCCCTAACACTAACCTGTTTAAAACATTATGTTCCATATTTTTGTTGATTTATATTTTTCTTTTAGGTCTAGACTAAAACAAAGTTATGATCAAATATTCAAAAGCATTTTATTCAAAGGGTCCTCTTCTTCAGAATATTGAGCTTTCACAATACAATCTCATCAACAAATATAGTTTATTGAACTTCAATATATATGATTATATTGTTGCATTTCCCTCATTGTATTCATACTAGTATTTTACTTAAATAAATGAAAAAGCACTTGGATTAATAGCCTAAAATGCACCCAAAGTACCAAAAGTGTTAACTATGCAAAATGGTTCTTTTTGGAAAAATATAACTGGTTGATAATAATTAATCAAATAATGTTTTACTTGTGCAGCTAGAAAAGGTTCTGGATAGACTTGTTCCAAATTGTTGTGAAGTAGAAGTATAAAGCTATAGCATGAAGTTGTTATATACAAACAGAAATTGAGTTCAAGTACCTTTTTTTAAAAATTATATTTATTTACAGAACTATGTGTATTTCAATCAGGAGAGACGGTTTTGATGTAAGAATAAATATTTATTGCCAGGAATACACAAATGAATGTAATGGAGTTTTGGCGATTAGGCCCCGTTGTTAAGGAGTATCATTCGGGAGGGGAGAACCGATCCGATGAAACCCCCCGGGGTCTAGACACTAGTGGTGAAGGATAGTTGGGGTCGGTCTGAAGGGGAGGGGCTTAGCTTGACCCTGTATTCAGAGGGACAGGAGGTGAAAAGGGCTGGAGGAGGGTTGCGTCGAGCCACCTGAAATGACAGGTGTCAGTGGGGGGAGAGCAGATTTAAAAGGTTTAGCGGAGCGCTATGATAGGCTTGTGAGAATAGAGCGAAGTGATTGGCTAAGCTGGGGAGTGACGCCCCCAATCACTTATATGAGAGAGTAGTAACATAGAAATAGTAAATGAATGAGTAAAGAAGGTATTCCTGGTTGAACTAGCGCTGAGCTTCATTTCTATGACTATGGAATTCTTGCTAATGTCTCTTTCTTACAGATATTTCGGTAGTGATGGTCATTACATTATTAGATATAAATCTATAAACTAACTAATGTTGTCTAATAAAAGGAATGGAGTAAACAGAACATTTTGTTCTAAATTGTTGTGGAGTAGAAGAGGTATCATAAAGTTCTTACCTAAAGCACCTTCAAATTGTATTAATGGACAATATTTGAGTAACTCGTTATTCACTTTTCTACTTTGCTTCAATCTACGGTACTGCTTGTAGTCTTTACGGTAATGTCTAGTCACTACGGGGTGTCAAACTCAATTTAATCTAGGCCACATCAGCCTTAATCGTTGCACTCAAAGGGCCGGTTGTAACTTTAAGAGGCCGGGCCTCCCTACAGGCCCATCACGCAGACTGCGTGGGGCCTCGCTAATCATATAACTTTGCGTGGGGCCTCAAGTTGGCCAGGGACGGCCCTGACTTTAAGACTATAAATATACATATATAAATATATAATACATATAAAATAATGCATGATATTACATTATTGCCACTGCATTGGATTATTATGGGATAGGGTAATAACTTCATAATTAAAGGTGGGGTAGGTAATTTTGGAGGAACCAGCTCGAGTGCCCTAGAATTTGAAAATACACAGCCGGAACAAATCTGCCACTTCCGTACAGAGCCCCTCCTCCAACACACACGAACGCGCACATGACCAATGAGGGCACGAGATACGTTTGTGTACAGATGGAAGGCTGAAAGGCAGGTATACAGTATGGGCTAAGAACAGTCTCATAATACACTCATGCACACAGAAGGATTCACACTTGTATTTCATGATCCGCAAAAGGATTCACACTTGTATTTCCGGATCCACACTTGTGTTTTTCAATGCACACACAAATGTGTTCCGTTTCATATACATGTAAATAAAATCCAAATACAGAAAAAAGTTTTAAAAGTGTATTTTTGATCCACACATATTTGTTTACCGTTTAAAACCTATGAACCAGCAAACACAAACCGCTTTCTGTGCATGGATCGCTGTGCATTCGTGTGTGGGTTTTTTGAGACTCCCCTGACAGTCACCCGATTCGTACTTGTAATTTTTTCTATCTATAGCCAATTAGATGTCTCCCCAATTCTAAGCCAATCACATGAGCGCGCCCCCACGAGGGTAGATTTCTTGCGCATAGGTTGGCCATCCAGTTATTTTAGCTGGGCTGTCTAAAATGATTGGTCGTGCTTTTTACAGTACTACGGCTTACACAGATGACATTTTTTTATGTAGTATTTGTCAAAGCACTTAAGATATTCGTTGCTATCGCCCATCGGGATGTTAAGAGCATTCCATGAAATAGCCTATAACAAAAAGTGTATCTCGAGCCGGTTTCTCAAACTTACCTACCCTACATTTAACTACGTCTAAAAGCAGAAGTCTAGGGAAAATAATTGCAAGACTCTTCAGTGTAGCAAAATGAGATGCATTGTGGGACATGTAGTTTACGGGCAACATGCTACTGTAAAGCGGCAGTAACCGTATAATAATGAACTTATTATATTCTGTGCAAGCTCTTGCGGACCACATAAAATGAAGTCGGGGGCCGGATTTGGACCACGGGCCTTGAGTTTGACAGTGACACCCCTGCCTGCACTACGGTAACTCCTCCAGTCACTACGGTAACCCTGGCTTGCAGTCACTACGGTCATCGTACAGTCATCATTACGGTAACGTCTAGTCACTACGGTAACCCTTCCAGTCACTACGGCAATCCTACAGTCTTTACGGTAGTGCTGACAGCGGCTCTGGGTGTCAGCTGATCCTCCTTCACTGTGGAGAAAACAAGCTGAAGGAAAACACTGCTGGATAAAAACCATGGCTGCCGAGATTCATTCGAGGCCTCAGACCGCCAGACCGGTTCTTCTGAACAAAATCGAGGGCCACTCGGACACTGTGAACTCGGCCGTTTTGATCCCCAAAGAAGATGGAGTTATCACGGTCAGCGAGGACAGGTGAGGGCTAACGGCGAAAGCTGGAAGTAGCTAGCACCGGGCTCCGTCTATTTGCTGGAGGGCGTAGGGATTAATATCTATGAATGAATTGACTTTTTTCCATAATATATCCGCTATCATAAACACAACCACAAAAAGGGGGATATTACATAAGGTTTTCTGTCGCTAACGACTCAATATTGCTTTATTTACAATATTATTTGAGTCTATTTTGATATGGCTAGCTAGCTAATGCTGATAGTAAACATTACCTTATCAAACTGTTGCCTTCATGTGCAATGGTGTAAAGTAATTTAGTACATTTAATCAAATACTGTAGTTAATTACAATTCTTAGGGAATTGTATTTCCATTTTATGCTACTTTGTACTTCTACTCCACTATAGTTCAGAGGTAAATGGTGTACTTTTACTCTACTACATGTATTAAAAAACCTTTAGTTACTTCACAGATGTGGATGAATGATGTGAAATATAATCAAGTGTTAAATCATACTTTAGTTCCACCTGGAGTAAATCCACAAGCTACCCTGCAGTATACAAAGTCATTCAAACTAGCTGCACCTTTACCAGCTTTGAGAACACTTTCATTATCAATCATTATAAAACATATCATATATATTATTCTGAAATGGACCAATCTGCACAATGACTACTTTTACTGTCGCTACTTTCACTATATTTTGATGAGAATACTTTTCTACTTTCACTTTAGGAACATTTTGAATGCAAGACTTTTACTGTAACAGAGTATAACTACACTCTGGTACTTCTACTTTAACTCAAGTACAAGATCTGAGTACTTCTACTTTTACTCAAGTACAAGATCTGAGTACTTCTACTTTTACTCAAGTACAAGATCTGAGTACTTCTACTTTTACTCAAGTACAAGATCTGAGTACTTCTACTTTTACTCAAGTACAAGATCTGAGTACTTCTACTTTTACTAAAGTACAAGATCTTAGTACTTCTACTTTTACTGAAGCATCAGGGTCTGAGTACTTCTACCACCTCTGTTCAAGTGCATCTCGTAATTTATAGATGTTTAATTCGTTTTTAATTACACTTGTTTAGCTTGACATTGAGTGATACAGTTATTATTTTATTTTGATTTGATGAAAGCAGTTATAACCAAGGGTATCTTTAGTTTGTTCATTTGTCTTATTGACACGTTGCTTCATAATGCTTTGCATATAAGCTACGGATTCACCCCCCCCCCCCCCCCCCCCACCCCCTGAACATAAAATCTTTGTAATCTGGGTGCAATAAAAAAAAAGTTTATTATGGCATGCAAGAGTGATTAATCATCAATACATCAATACCATGAGGCAGTGGTACAATTCAACTTTAACAGACTCTTTCCACTTTCTCTAGCTAGAATGTATCCTATGTTAAACTGAAAGCATGCTTTAAAAGAGTGAAAAAGCTACATCCTCATTCAAAGATAGAATAAACTTGAACTATGTGATTTGCGTTTAAAGGGGAAGTTGTGGGGCAGGAAGCAGGTGTGTGTGTCTGTGTCAGAGTTCCCGTTAGCCATTAATTACCGGACTATGACCGGTAAAATATGCGGAAGACCGGCAAATCTAAATCTCTTCGGTCAAAATAATGTCCCCTTAGCGCAATACCGCTTCAGTTGCACCACTTATGTGAAAGACAAGAAGAGTATGTGACAGACAAGAATAGTCAATTCTAATGTCTAACACGTAATGTGGAGAAAGAGATGTCCTGTATGGGTTGATTGTGCGTTGATCTGTTGGTAATGCCTCGGGGTTCCGGTGGGCATGTAAACAAATGCATAATGCTGCTGCTGCCAGAAGTCATAGATGAGAGTAACAAATGCGTCACTTCCAGGCAAAAATAACGGCTCCGCCCACTTTTGGGGGAAAACAATGCTCTGTCAGTTGAACGGCGGTCAATACAAATTCTGAAGTTTTTGCCAATCAGAAATGTAAGAAAACCGGAGATTTTTGGATCTTCAAAGAGCCCGATTCCAATTATTTGGAGTTATGGCCGGAGAATTGACAAGACAAGTTGTGTGTCACGAGTTGACACAGCGGTTGCCAAACCAATTCTGAAGAACTCTTTCTGCAGCTCCAGGTTTTAACTAGTTCAGAGTGTAATAATCAACATTCTTCATCAGTGAGACTAAACAAATATGGACCCTGAATCTAACTAGAGCTCTCGTCCATAGGAAAGAATGTGTGCCAGGGAACCTTCGTCCCTGAACAGTAAACTACCTCATTGCGGCTTGAGCTCGGTCACAGACTGGCAACAACAATATGCCCAAGCTGCCCCTCCTTAAGAGAGATAGCAGCGATACCCAAGGCCGTAGACCTATGCCGTGGGAAAGGAGACAGGGAGAGGAAAGAACGATGAACTGTGTCGAAGGTTGAATACCTAAGCAAATTATTCCCTAAGAGGTACTACTACTGTAACGTTTACAAAGCTTGTGTTCATGACTTTGGTCAGATTTCGACAAAAGTAAAACAAATGTGACCGACCAAGAATCATTTTACACCAACATAGAACATTTAAACACACAGTAAATAGATGTGTCCGTGCTGTGAACAGAATCAAGCATTGTGTCTGAAGAGAGTTACAGCTGATTTTCCACACGAGGATTAAGGCCAGTCTCAGATCCAGGCTCAGTTCACTCGAGTGTTTCCTGGGAAAAAGAGACATGTTTTTTTACTCGGGCTGTCCTTCACTAAAGCAGCTCTTAGTCACCTAACACTACAATGTTGCTCTGTTATCAATTAGGTGATTTAATCCATCATCAAACTAGAGATACAAGGCTTCAGGGTTGATTCAAAGGAACCACTCTTTTCACGTCAATCCAGCATTAAATATGAGTTTAATCTCAAATCAAATGTAATAGGGAAGTCCCGATCACCTTTCTTTGCTCCCGATCCGATTCCGATCATTTGATTTTGACAATTTGCCGATACCGATTTTTCCCGATCCGATCTTTATGCAATGCATTAAGAAAAAAAGTATTGTCCCTTAAGGTTATTTTTTTATTTAAATTGGATATTCTATCCAACATGGATATAGCTTCTTGCTTTCACAGCAGCATTGGATCAGTTCAGTTGTGCAGCATTGGATCAAAACAAAATAAAGCTTATCAGTACTCGTTAGCTTACTGCTACAATTAGACACTGCGCCCACTCTGTTGCCAGATTTGAGAGAAATAATCAACCAGGTCTATGAAAACAAGCCCCAAAGAAGCAACACATACATGATGTTCTGTCATTTGAAACCAAAACTAAGGCCTCAGGATGACTTTAAGACTTGAACATGGTCATTTTTGTTTTGTAACATTGAATAAAAAAAATAAAAAAAATCCTATCCCCGATTTTTTTCCCCGATTCCGATCTTTTGAAAATCACTTTATCGGGGATCGGAGCCGATCACGGATCGGGACATCTCTAAAATGTAAGCTAAATAGTCCTGATCCTTGTTTCATTTCTTAAATATGTGTCTTTGTTTCTGACTTGATCTGACAATAAAGTATTATCTTTTTAAGCATCACATAAAATCCCGTGTTTAAAATAGATGTGCTTATACGTTTTATAAGCATTAATAAAGCTTTAAAATGACAATTAAATTAAAGGAATTTTAGGAAACTAAGACCAAAACAGCCAATTACCAGAGGCAGTCCTATTTAATAGATTACTTTAGATTAGCTTTATTGATCTCAATGTGGGATTTCTTTGTTACAGCATCATGTTTACAAGGCATTGCACATTAATTTAAAAACAACATAGAGTAACTATCTACTTATCAAAACTATTAAAGAAGTATATCTGTAGAAAACACGATATAAAATGCACAGAATCAATTAGAATACACTCTAATAGACCAACCTTCTACTTTTAAAGAAGGCCTATGAGGATAATATACATCCAAACATGACCAAGTTGCAGTTTTTAGAGTTGAGGAAGAGTGTGATCAGTTTTATAGACAGTGTAAAGCTGAGGGATGAAACCAGGACGTTGGAGATGAAGCACTGTGTATATTGAAATGCTGAAAGGTCTTGAAATGCACTCAAAATAATGTAAAACAACACAAAATAGACGACAGAATGTCCACACTTGATGATGATTAATTGTGTACTGTATTAACTTTTATTCTGTGTACATCATAGGGATCGACCGATATGGCTTTTTCAAGGCCGATACCGATTATTAGTAATCAAGGAGACCGATAACCGATATTTGGAACCGATATACATTTTTAGTAAAATCTGAAAATCTTGGTGTCAAAATGTAGGGTAACACAAACTCCAACACAACTCAACACAACTTCTTTGAAATGCCTTTTTATGTTTAATGAACTTTTCAACATCTTAAAACTGGTTTCCTCTCTGTGACCCTGAGTAAAGTAAATGAAGTTAAAATAAAAACACAAAAATTGTTCTGAACTTCTGATTTTTGAGTCTCACTCATTTAGTCCCGATTCAGCAGCACCAGACTGGGGTGCAGAAAGCAGAGTTGCTGCGAGGCTCCACTAGCAGCCGTCCCAGCGCGTCCCAGTTTCTCCGCTGCGAGACGCTATGTTGATTGACACTTCAGTAATAGCCTATCAGATAACGCTGTGGGCGGGACATTGCTCGTGAACAGTGATGACTGCAGCCAGAGAAACGGCCGCATCAGAGCCAAAGTTGTATCTACAATTTGATTAAAAAAAAAAGGCCGATACCGATAATCGGTCAAATGCGGAATATCGGCCTCGATAATCGGTCGACCCCTAGTACATTATACTGCCTTTGTTTACCACCCCTCTCTGCTGTATTCAATTCCTATTCTACTGTTCACACTGTATACACGTATACTGCACATTATACTGTACTTTACTGCATCTCCTGCTCGTCTGTTTGGATGCTAACTGCATTTGGTCGTTTCAATATTTTTACTCTGTGCAATGACGGAAAAGATCAATCTTAATTACATTTTCTCCACTTTCCATCAGAACCATCCGAGTGTGGCTGAAAAGAGACAGCGGTCAGTACTGGCCGAGCATCTTCCACACCGTCTCCTGTGAGTAGATCTGTGGGAACTATCTCTAATATGTGTTCACGCCTGTTTTGGTACAAAGCGCCTCTCTTTCCTGCTCATGCTTCGTTTCCCCTCTCCCTCCTCTAGCTCCGTGCTCCTGCATGTCCTACCACCATGACAGCCGGCGCATCTTCATCGGCCAGGACAACGGAGCAATTGTGGTGAGAAAACTCAAATATAATGGTTAAATATTCTCACTCCAGGCTCACTGTTTAAATTACTTATTTAGGGGCAGTGCACATTAATAAGCATTTCTGTAGATGTGGCCAAGAGGCTATTTGTCATCTGTAGTCCCTGCTGGACAGAGATTAATAATAATTAGGGACGTCAGTCGATTAAAATACTTAATCGCGATTAATCTGAAATTAATCGCACATGTTGTATCTGTTCTAAATGTACCGTAGAGGAAGTTTTTTAAGTTTTTAATACTCTTATCAACATATGAGTGGACAAATATGTTTGTTTATTATCATTTGAAAATGACAAATATTCTCCTGAATATTCTCAACACAACAATCTCTCTCTCTCTCTCTCTCTCTCTCTCTCTCTCTCTCTCTCTCTCTCTCTCTCTCTCTCTCTCTCTCTCTCTCTCTCTCCCAACCCGGTGTTCTTCTCTGCACTGAGCCAGTTGCTCAAACAGATAAGCCTGTTGACAGTGGCCTCTCCTCTGTCTTCATAACAGTCAAAGCATGAGACTGAACTTCCCTCAGGGGTCAGAATAATGCGCTGTGATGTGCAGTCGACACGCTGGATGCGATCTGAATGATCTAACGCAGCCCCTCGTCCTCCACAATGTTAAGCTGTAGCCCCCCATTTAGATATCGCTGTTGATACTTTTTTTTGTATCCATATCTCTCGCTAGAATCTCGCACCATCCAACTAACAACAACAACAACAACAACAACAACAACAACAACAACAACAACAACAATGTCAAGCCTTTGGGCTCTGAAACTACGGGGCAGGCCGAGGACAAATACACATGCGTTAATCGCACGTTAAAATAATTAGTGGCGTTACATTTTGTTTGCGTTATTAACGCGTTAACTTGACAGCCCTAATAATAATACATTTTATTTGTATAGCACTTTAAAAACAACGTCATCTCAAGATGCTTCACAATTCGATTATAGAAAGTTATCTAAGAAACATATTTAATAATTTAAAAATAGATGTATAATACATACAAAACTAGGGAGCTGCGTTTAAAAAAAAGGACAGTCAGTAAAACGCGGTGCGGAAGAGGTCACCCTAAAACCTAATTTCATTGTAAGTTAAGTTAAGTTTATACAATCAGTAAAGACTTGCAACATATAGTAGTGGAAATGCTGATTAACATATTACATAGAAGGAAGTCAGCAACAGGCAGTACAGACGGACTGAGGGTTGTACATTGTCCGAGCTGATTCCTCACTAACGATGTTTCTAAATGGGAGTTGTTCAAACTCTCGTTTTATATATAAAATAAAACCTGAGTTTCTGGTTTTAGATAAGATATCATTATTTAGACTTCCTTCAAACACCCGTGGGTGCAGGAGAGTTATTTAACTTTCTGTTTGTTTTTCTTGCCCTCCAGGAGTTTCTCATCTCTGAAGACTTCAACAAGATGAGCCACGTCAAAACATATCCCGGTGAGAGACAGACACAGAACAACTGTCAAGTCATTTAGCATCAAGTTCAAGATGTTACAGAGTTCCAGGAGTGTGCTTATAATGTGTATGCTAGACTTATTGTGATAATTGATTCAGTAATCTTTCATGCTGAATTAGTGAAATAATGCTGTTCGAAAAGACAACTCTTGCTCCAGCTTCTCAAATAACAGATTTTGCTGCTGTTTGTACTTAAATTAAAATAAATCACAACATCTAAACACTGCAATTTGGACTCTAGGATAGGGTTTACCCAGATCTTCAACAAGCGGTATTGAATAAAGTATTAGTTGGGATTAAAGTGCCTTAAACTAATTGTTCAAAGTCTTAACAAATGGGTCCCTTAAGACTTGATATTTACAATGAATGAGTCATGTTTTCTGTTGTGTTGTCCAATTGTAAATAATAGATAGTTTCCATTGAGAAGATTAATCAAATCTCTCACGATGAACTTCACCCAGACCCAGATATCGGAGAGATTGCACATACAATTTAAATTTCAGTCAGTGGCAAAATATAGCAGGGTCTAAAACATAACTTGCATTAAGCTGTGGGAACACTGTGGAAAGCAGCATTCCTTCCAAATGTCTCTTTACATTTCTGGTCTAAACAATAATTTCAGCGTTAGTGTTTATCTCTAAGTTTCATCTCCGGTCACGCTGCTATGATCAGAATGTTATGGTCAGAGAAACAGCTCCTTTGACTCTCCAGTCTCTTCAGTGAAGATCATATCAAACAAAGCTGTGGCTGTTAGAGAACATGACTCCACTTCACCACCAAGTGTGTGTGTGTGTGTGTGTGTGTGTGTGTGTGTGTGTGTGTGTGTGTGTGTGTGTGTGTGTGTGTGTGTGTGTGTGTGTGTGTGTGTGTGTGTGTGTGTGTGTGTGTGTGTGTGTGTGTGTGTGTGTGTGTGTGTGTGTGTGTGTGTGTGTGTGTGTGTGTGTGTGTGTGTGTGTGTGTGTGTGTGTGTGTTCAGAGCTTCAGACGAGGGAGTATTGACTTTTTATTAGTTTTAGCAGCCCTTAAGCCAATGCTTAGAGTTTCGGTATAGTTGTATTTTAATATAACAAGAACAAAGTAAAGGACATTTCTTAACTATAGCAACACTGCATTGGATGGATAGATGGATGTACTTATTGATTTAAATTAGGAATGTATTGTGTTAAAGCAGCAGGTTACAAGAGCAGAAATATAATTATTATTTAATATAGAAAATGATCGGTAAATATATACAGATCAACAATCAAATATAAAGAAATAAGTAAGAATACACAACAATATACCAAATACACTACCTACTACTAACATGTAAACATAAGATACTGTTTACATTAGAAACATGTGCTGTATTTTCTTTATTGAAATGCAAAGAAGTAGAGTATTAGTTTAATATAATCAAATTGTGCAGGGTTGATGGAAGAGAAAACCGAGTGTAATAACCAATATGCAAATAAGTTTAAGATCTAACGTTGATTTAATTGTGGCGGGCTGCTACAATTAAATATCGTCCGCCACAAATGGATCTCATAGAAAAATAAAATATATATCATTTTTATTTTTTTGTGGTCTAATGGATAGTGAGGTGGGCTGATGATCGGAAGGTTGCGAGTTCAAATCCTGCCTGGAACACCACTACTAGTGTGCCCTTGAGCAAGGCACTTAGCCCTCGGTTACTCCAGGCAGAATGTCCCTGTATTTGGTCATTGGAAGTCGCTTTGGAATATGGCGTCTGCTAAATGCCTAAATTGTAAATTATATTTTTGGGAGAATAAACCCCACAGATCCTCAACTCCGGTGTGTCTCACTCATTAACAACGCAACACAGAGCAACAAGAACGTTGGGGGGGGGGGGGGGCGGTGCGGTGCCCCCACAAATAGAACCAAATTCTGTGGGAAACACTGAGCAAGTGAACAGAGGCAGTGTTAAAAGATGGATATATTTAGGTTGCGTTTCCCCTTGACACGTTTCTTAAGAACCTGTTGGTATCTAATTTAATGGCAGGAGAAAATATCCGTCAGCAAAGAAGCACTAGAATAAGGAGAAAGTGGACTACGAGATGGTCGTGGTTTGGTTATTACGCAGCAATAAAGGTGAGGGGAAATGACATCCAAAGAACTTTCTCATTAATTCAAAGTAGCACCGAGTGGAGTAGAAAGCATGTAGCACAGAAATGTCCCGAGGGTGTATTTTTGCCTCAGCTCTTATAATTAATCTCCCTGTCCTGTACTCTTGCCGAAAAAAGGAATGACTCATGTTTCGAGCTCTTCTTACTGGATAAGCGATGCTTTGTATTACTGTGAGTCATAACAACTGGATTCCTAAAAATAGCATTAATAAGATAAATGTAACAGTCACAGGGTACGGTCCGTCTCCAGATAATGTTGTTTGTCACACTGTGCAGCAATTTCCCATTTAAATGTTCCCTTTGAAATCGCTTTGAAAATGTCTTTTCGGAAAATGTAATTCCCCACTTTAAATGTTTTTGATGTTTAAATTGAGTTAAATATTCAAACCCAACAGACAGTCATTTTAAGCTGAATTGTTGCAACAAGTTGAATTATTTTAGATTTCTTGCTCATACATTTTTACTCACTTCTGCAAAGTTCAGCTTGCATTATTGTGGGAGAATAAATATTGCTAAGTTAGTTACTTTCAATATCCTGCAGTCCTCTCTGCTCGAGGTTTAAAGAGATCATTTTCAGGTTCATATCAGTATGTAGTGTCTCTACTTTAAAGAGTCCTCTCATGCTGATGTTCAGGAGTATATCAGTATGTCGTGTCTCTACTTTAAAGAGTCCTCTCCTGCTGATGTTCAGTTGTATATCAGTATGTAGTGTCTCTACTTTAAAGAGTCCTCTCATGCTGATGTTCAGGAGTATATCAGTATGTCGTGTCTCTACTTTAAAGACTCCTCTCCTGCTGATGTTCATGTGTATATCAGTATGTAGTGTCTCTACTTTAAAGAGTCCTCTCCTGCTGATGTTCAGGTGTATATCAGTATGTAGTGTCTCTACTTTAAAGAGTCCTCTCCTGCTGATGTTCAGGTGTATATCAGTATGTAGTGTCTCTACTTTAAAGAGTCCTCTCTTGCTGATGTTCAGGTGTATATCAGTATGTAGTGTCTCTACTTTAAAGAGTCCTCTCCTGCTGATGTTCAGGTGTATATCAGTATGTAGTGTCTCTACTTTAAAGAGTCCTCTCCTGCTGATGTTCAGGTGTATATCAGTATGTAGTGTCTCTACTTTAAAGAGTCCTCTCCTGCTGATGTTCAGGTGTATATCAGTATGTAGTGTCTCTACTTTAAAGAGTCCTCTCCTGCTGATGTTCAGGTGTATATCAGTATGTAGTGTCTCTACTTTAAAGAGTCCTCTCCTGCTGATGTCCAGGTGTATATCAGTATGTAGTGTCTCTACTTTAAAGAGTCCTCTCCTGCTGATGTTCAGGTGTATATCAGTATGTAGTGTCTCTACTTTAAAGAGTCCTCTTCTGCTGATGTTCAGGTGTATATCAGTATGTAGTGTCTCTACTTTAAAGAGTCCTCTCCTGCTGATGTTCAGGTGTATATCAGTATGTAGTGTCTCTACTTTAAAGAGTCCTCTCCTGCTGATGTTCAGGTGTATATCAGTATGTAGTGTCTCTACATGTCTCCATGCTTTAATGTTCAAAAAGCTCTTTATTGTTCTCATACTGCCTGTGCTGCAGCACCTCTTTTCACCCTCTCTCTGAAACCAGAGCCCAGTCTGCTCTGATTGGTTAGCTGGCCCGCTCGGTTGTGATTGGTCAACCGCTTAGAGATGTCCCACCCCTTAGCCTATCACGTACAATGTGTTGGAGCTCTAGCCAATAGAAGCGCAAGTAGTAGTGATGTCACCATGTTAAGGAAGTAAATAAAGTAGTCCAATGGAGGCGTTTCAGGAGAGAGAGAAACAGGGAATCAGGGATTTTAGCGTTTGCCGACCATTTACATACACTAAAACCTAGATAACACACTCCAGGGAGCAGAAACCCCCCCCAAAAAGCACAATAAGGCGTCTTTAAATAAGCCACTGTTTTCCTAGCAGGGTTCACCTGATCACCGGAATGAAAGAATGTGATATGAAATATAAATCTATCGCATCAGCACATTTTGTGTTACAGCTTTTAGACTAGAGTTCTGAACAGTGAGGTGAATAAACAGCTCTTTAGACGTGATCCCAGATGGAGCATTAAGACGCTCTGAAGGGATTGGTCTGTCTTAGTGTGGATTAAAGTGACACTAAGCACAGCTCCAGATAATGCAAAGAGCAAACTACTCTCAGCCAGGGCAGCTGGGGTACAAAGACTAATGAAATAGTTGGATCTAGTTTATCCAAAATCACTTTTAAAGGTCCCATGTCATGCTTTTCCGGTTATCAGCCGTCCCCTTGTGTGTTATGAAGGTTTTTCTGCATGTAAACGGTCTGCAGAGTCACAAACCCTCAAAGTACACCCTGTAGCGAGTAAAACTCTAACACAGAGAAGACCTGTCTATGCTGCCCCAGAACGCCTCGTTGGGGATTTCTCTTTTTCCATTGTTTACTTCATGGGTATAGTGACATATTTTGGGTATAATGACGTAACGTTTGGACCAATCCGCGGACTTCCTCACAAACACACACACACACACACACACACACACACACACACACACACACACACACACACACACACACACACACACACACACACACGGCGGGACGGTGCGAGGCTCGCTGCTGCGGTGTGGGGTCGGCGAGACACCGCAGAACTCAGCCTGGGCACACACACAAACTCCCAGCCAGGCTGCGGGTGTGTGTGTGTGTGTGTTTCGGGCTGGGTTTCGCTGTCTCGCAGACGGGGGGGGGGGGGGCAGGAGCTCCAACAAGCCGTTTAGGACAGAGAGTGAATACACATACTATACAGAGACGCTGGATGAGACACCAATGTGAGTTTGGAACATTGAACAATGTAAATGTATTCTAGTAGACCTCAACAATGGAATTATGATCTGTAGAAATGGCCATGACACGGGACCCTTAACATTAAATTAAGGCTGCGATAAATGATTTTTCTATCATGGATTAATCTGCAGATTATTTTCTAGATAACTCCATGAATTGTTTGTTCTATAAAATGTTAGAAAATCATGAAGACGTTCATCCCAGTTTCTCAAAGTCCAAGTAGATGTCTTTAAATGTCCACAAAGATTTACTTTTATTTGATAAAACAGGCTATATCCATATTTGAGATGTTGCAAATGGAGCTACTGTGATCTAAAACAATCTCAGGCTTGGTTAACGATATAGTATGAGCGCATTGTCTCCAAAAAGGATCGTGCAAAAGCACCAATTCATATATTGACTTTTCCAGAGGTGTTCTTATAAACTTATAAAAAGGAAATTCAGCTAGAAAAAAAGCATTAAAAATGACTATTCAACAAAAAAAGTTGAGTAACACCTAAACGACCAGAAAGAGGGGGAAATAAAATGACATTTTCTTTTTAATATGATATTAAACAGAAAAAAGCAGGAAATCTGTATTTGAGAGGGAATTTCTGACCTTATTGCATGAAAAATGACGTATGCACGAATCTAACAGTTCTTATCTTTGCAGCTCTACAATAATGCTGTGTGTGTGTGTGTTTTGCAGCCCATCAGAACCGCGTGTCCGACATGGTGTTCTCCCTGGAGAGTCAGTGGGTGGTGAGCACGGGACACGATAAGAGTGTGAGCTGGATGTGCACGCAGAGCGGCAGCATGCTGGGGCGGCACTACTTCACCGCCTGGGCCTCCTGCCTACAGTATCCTCACATCAGGGTTTCCGCTAGGATTTTTTCTCACCGGTCAAATGTCCGGACAGAATTTATTTTACCGGACAAATTTGAAACTTACCGGTCATGTTTCAATGATAATAATTATAATAAGAATTGTGTGGCAGAGTTTCCGTTAGGTTTTCTAGTCTTATATATGAATGCAGGGGGTAATGAGTTAAGTATATCCTTCAGTCTCTCCCTGTGTGTGAAGCATGTCTGAGTATGAATCTGTTTGAGCCCTGACTGTCGCTCAGATACGATCACGAGACGCAGCACGCCTTCATCGGTGACTTCTCGGGTACGATCACGCTGTTGAAGCTGGAGACGCAGACGTACTCCACCATCACCACACTGAAGGGCCACGAAGGTAAACACACACACACCTGCATCATGTGTCATGTGTGTCATTGAAGCAGCTTCTACTAACAGAACTAAATGGGAAAAGTACTCCCGTGTGAACGCGCCAAATGTCATCTTCATCATTGGCCAATAATGATTGTTTTCTCCTAGCATAGCTGAATCTCACACGGTCTTTTTCTACTCGCAAGCAAGCGTCTGATGCAGGATGTGCAGATGTTCACACACATAAGCTCGCAAAAGCCAGGAGAGGGAAGCCAGACCAATCATTGGTCAGACATTAAGGGGGTAAAAACGCAAATCCTGGCTATTTCTACCGTAGCTTTGGAGCATCGAGCGATCTGGAGAGCATATCATCAACTGACTCTAGAGGACAGCACATAGGATTATACGATCGGACAACGTGCGATAATAGATCATTTGTATTTGGACCAAATGGTCCATTGACCTGGGTTCCCTGCAACCATATGCAACACCCATGCTCACAAATCTGGGCGTCAAAATCCACAGTGCTTTTAAATGAGATAAACAGATAAACTCTGTGGTTGAGTCCAGTTTTTATCACTTGATGCTCCTGTCCAAAATTAAGCTGGTTTTATCCTTTTTAGACTTTGAGCGTGTAATTCATGTCTTTGTTTCTACGCGTCTTGACGACTGTAATGCACTTTTTACCGGCCTGACCTCGCTGGCCCGCCTGCAGCTGGTACAAAACGCTGCGGCTCGGCTGCTTACAGGAACACGCAAGCATGAGCACATCACACCAACTCTGGCTTCCCCTCACTGGCTTCCCTCCACTGGCTTCCCTCTACTGGCTTCCCTCCACTGGCTTCCCTCACTGGCTTCCCTCCACTGGCTTCCCTCCACCGGCTTCCCTCCACTGGCTTCCCTCCACTGGCTTCCCTCCACTGGCTTCCCTCCACCGGCTTCCCTCCACTGGCTTCCCTCCACTGGCTTCCCTCCACTGGCTTCCCTCCACTGGCTTCCCCTCACTGGCTTCCCTCCACTGGCTTCCCTCCACTGGCTTCCCTCCATCGGCTTCCCTCCACTGGCTTCCCTCCACTGGCTTCCCCTCACTGGCTTCCCTCCATCGTCTTCCCTCCACTGGCTTCCCTCCACTGGCTTCCCTCCACTGGCTTCCCTCCACTGGCTTCCCCTCACTGGCTTCCCTCCATCGTCTTCCCTCTACTGGCTTCCCTCCATCGTCTTCCCTCCACTGGCTTCCCCTCACTGGCTTCCCCTCACTGGCTTCCCTCCACTGGCTTCCCTCCACTGGCTTCCCTCCACTGGCTTCCCCTCACTGGCTTCCCTCCACTGGCTTCCCTCCACTGGCTTCCCCTCACTGGCTTCCCTCCACTGGCTTCCCTCCACTGGCTTCCCCTCACTGGCTTCCCCTCACTGGCTTCCCTCCACTGGCTTCCCTCCACTGGCTTCCCCTCACTGGCTTCCCTCCATCGGCTTCCCCTCACTGGCTTCCCCTCACTGGCTTCCCTCCAATGGCTTCCCCTCACTGGCTTCCCTCCACTGGCTTCCCTCCATCGGCTTCCCTCCACTGGCTTCCCTCCACTGGCTTCCCTCCACTGGCTTCCCTCTACTGGCTTCCCTCCACTGGCTTCCCTCCACTGGCTTCCCTCCACTGGCTTCCCTCCACTGGCTTCCCTCCACCGGCTTCCCTCCACTGGCTTCCTGTCCTTTTTAGGGTTCATTTTAAGATTTGTTTGTTTTTAAATCGCTCAATGGGCTGGTCCCAGAGTACATCTCCGACCTCCTAAAGGTGTACACCCCCTCAAGAGCTTTGAGGTCGGCTGATCAGCTGCGGCTGGTAGTCCCTAAAACCAAGAAAAAGACCAGGGGAGACCCCAGGCTCTGGAACGACCTGTCCCCCCCCCATGTCAAATTGTCGCCCACCCTCCAAACTTTTAAGTCCCGCCTGAAGACCCTCTTCTTTTCCCTCGCTTTCGGGTCAGTCTGTCCATAGCCTTTATGTGCCTTGTATTAATTATTATGTGTGTCTTTTATCTCCTATTGTTATATTATTTTTTATTTTAGTGTTATGTTTGCTGTGAAGCACTTTGGTAAACCCTCTGTTTTTAATATGTGTAGAAATAAAGTGGATTGGATAAAAAACATTATAACACATATAATGAGTTTCACCGACGACAGGTGGCTCTGACTTCTATGTATAGTTGACGGAGCATTTTTACTGTAACGAAACTGTTCAACACTTCATTCTGCTTCTCTTTCGCTAAAGATTTAAAAAAATATCCGTGTTCTTGTGAGGCGTAAATACTACGCTTCCTATGTTTTGGTGCGGACTGCGTTCACACCAGCGATGAACCGCTCCAGAGTTCACTAGCAAGCGCTCCGAGACCACCTCTTTAAAGCAGACCAGAGTCCGGTTGTTTAGTTCACTTCAGAGGTCTCGGGCTGCGTTCACACCGACCCAAACGAAACGCACCAGGGTTCGATTCAACCGGACTAAACAAGGCTGGTGTGAATGAGCCCTAAGAGTATCACAGCATATAATCCAGCCTGCTGCTCTTATTAGGCCTTTACAAACTCCAGTGGATAAATAGGAATAGTCCTGGCTCTCTGGTGTCGTATGTTTGCGTTAAGGACTCTGACATTTACTTTTAAAGTGGATAGAGCTCTGCTGGCAGACCGAGTCTCAACAAGAAATCCCATCGTGTGGTTTGGAGAATGTCGGGGAACATTTTCTCTCCTACGGCTTCTCATATCTGTGGTTTGAGATCTGGCAGCTGTTTGTTGTCAAGCTGCTCAGTGAACGTCTGAACTGTTTAGATGACATCCTGGAAAACAGATGAATGCGTCTCTCAGATTTGTATTTGTTAGGATTCTTGTAGCTGTGCCAAAAAATGGATTGCACAACACAAATGCCCTTTTTAGAAATCATCAAAAGCAAAAAAGAAATCCTTACAACAAAACAGTTTAATGCATTTCATCTCTCTCTCTTGGATCTGCAGATGTGCATTTTGAGGGCACAAGGGAAACGTGTGACCTTTCCAATCTGTAACCTCATGTGATCTCAACAGTGTTGCCTTGGCGACTGAAGTAGTCGTATATTGATCTGGAAAAGAATAAGTAAAAAAGAGGTTTTGAGTTATTGAGCTTCCTGCAGTTCTCCCAGCATGCACCAGGTGGAGCCTCAGTCCCTCATCAGGCTCTTGATGAGGCCCAATTTCAAACCACAATCTCACTCTGTGACCCCCGTGTGGAGTCAGCTGCATGAGGCTCCTTCTTCCAGGTGGGGGGGGGGTTACAATAGTCAACATCTCTAAGACAAGAAATATAAAAAGTATTCAGAAAAATCTTTAGTGGCTTTTCTTTTTTATCCAATCCTCTTTTCCTTTTTTAAATCTGATGTTTATGAGACGCTTGTTTATGGCAACAGTCCTTTCAAATATACCGAACTTTAAGCTGCTTAATCAGGACCCATACAGTCTGCTGTTTGAGGGTTTCATACATTCCTGGAGTGGAAGTGGGTTAGGGATCGGTTTGGAATTGGGCCTTGCTAAACACCTGAACTTTTGAAAGAACATCCATAACATTCATCTGTTTGCAACTTATATATATATCAATATTCCAATTACTCGTACATCGACTCTTCTTGCACTATTTCTATTCTATTTTATCTACTATTATCAGTTGTATTGTGTTGTCATAACTACACTGTAGCTCTGTACACATGGCAATAAAAGCCTTGAACTTGAACACGTGTAACAGGTGTTTCCTTTTTCCATTTCTCTTCAGGCAGCATAGCCACCCTGTGGTGGGACCCGGTTCAGAGGCTGCTGTTCTCGGGGGCCTCGGACCACAGCGTCATCATGTGGGACATCGGGGGCCGCAAGGGACGGACGCTCCTGCTGCAGGGACACCAGTGAGTCCCCCTGAGTTATAAAATACTCTATTAAGCTCACCTCCTCTGTGTCAAAAACTAAACCGTTGAAAGAAACATAAAGTTAATGTTTATCCGTGTCAGAATGTATTCATATCCGTGCCACAGTGAGGACATGTCCAAAAGGGACAGCAGATAAAAGACAAAAGGAAAAACGAGTAGACGGTCTTCAGGGTTATTGGATTTTTTGTAGGTGTTTTTTATATCTTGTATGTCGTGTACTGTTACTCTGTAGTACATCAACTCTCTCCACTTCTACATGAGTAAGATATATTATACATTCTTTTTAGTTTAGTAGCTTTCTTCTGGGTGGGGGGGAAACTTCTGAAGCGATAGGAGACAGGACTCAGAGAGACACACGATGGAGAGCTGGAGCTTCGATGGAAAACACTGACGGTTTATTTGGAGCTTCGGCCGGAGAATTGACAAGACAAGTCACGGGCCACGGTCTGACCACACGGTTGAGATGCCACAATCAATTCTGAAGACCCTCCTGTAGCTCCAGGTTTTAACTAGTTCAGAGTGTAATAATAAACATTCTTCAATAGATAGACTAAACAGCTGAGGACACTGGATCACATTTGTTGTCGCTTAAGCCCCTGTCACACTGTCCCGAAATTGACACCCGATGGACACACGATTAAGGAAATGTTCAAATTTGGCTCTGATCGTAACAACATCGGGACATTCGTGAGGGCATCTTAAGCCATCGTATGACCGCCGGTGGAGTCTCTCAGGCTCCGGCAGCAACTTCGGGAGCGGTGGCCAAATCTTTGGCATCACAAAGCACTGCCGAAGGAACGTGAAGGTTCATTTTCGTGTTGACTTCGTGTGTCCATTTTGCCCTTCGTAAGGCATTCGTGAGGGCAGCTTAAGCCATCGTATGACCGCCGGTGGAATTTATCAGGCTCCGGCAGCAACTTCGGGAGCGGTGGCAAAATCTTTGGCATGGCTTAAGATGCCCTCACGAATGGTCCGATGTTGCTACGATCAGAGCCGAATTTGAACATTTCCTTTATCGTGTGTCCATCTGGTTGTTAATTGCACAACAAAATCATGTAAACATATTATGTAAATAACCCAATTTGTGTTCTGTGAAACTGAAAAGGATATAATATATTATTTTGAAGGCGAGGAAGTTGTTGTTGCTATGGAAACAACATGACGGAGAAAACTTAATATCTTCTACATATAAAGACAGAGAAAGTAAAGAACAAAGGCTGAAAATATCAGCACAGTATCATAATACTTTAACATAATCGTTTTTGTTACTTCCGTTGCAGTTGTATGTCTTAAATGTAATGTAAATGTTGCCTCCGTGTGTGGTTCGGGGCCATATTCGTGCGAAATTCACAATTCCATATTCGTGTGTCCATCGGGTTTCAATTTCGGGACAGTGTGACAGGGGCTTTATGGCTCGAGGTCATCTACACCCCGAGAAGGGTGTGTTCCAGGTGTCCCACAACAATAACTATCTCTGACCGAGAGCTGCCCGGTCACAAACTGGTAACAACAACAGTCTGCTAGGGCAGCCCCTCCTTAAGGGGGATAACGGCTGCTCAGCTGCGTCAGAGGGCGAGGGAGGAGGACATGCAGGGCGAACGATTCCCCAACACTGGTTCAAATTGTGACGATTGTTTATTGTTCGTTCCTCAGTGAGCGTGTGCAGTCTCTGCGTTACCTGCAGCTGACCCGGCAGCTGGTCTCCTGCTCGGCCGACGGAGGCATGGCGGTGTGGAACATGGACACCCCGAGAGAAGAGGTCCGTATCATCATCATAACAAACACACAATAAACCATTTCTTTAAAACACGCTTTCATTTTTCAAAGTTGATGAGGCTGTTGGATAATCTTGATCTTAACATATGAGTGTTCTTTGCAAGTGTGTATAGATGATTTTGGAGCATGGAGTTTTAACCCTTTCTGTGTGTGTGTGTGTGTGTGTGTGTGTGTGTGTGTGTGTGTGTGTGTGTGTGTGTGTGTGTGTGTGTGTGTGTGTGTGTGTGTGTGTGTGTGTGTGTGTGTGTGTGTGTGTGTGTGTGTGTGTGTGTGTGTGTGTGTGTGTGTGTGTGTGTGTGTGTGTGTGTGTGTGTGTGTGTGTGTGTGTGTGTGTGTGTGTGTGTGTGCAGGCGCCTCAGTGGTTGGACAGCGACTCGTGTCAGAAGTGTGAACAGCCGTTCTTCTGGAACATAAAGCAGATGTGGGACACTAAGACCATGGGGCTCCGACAGGTAATGCGTTTATTTAGTATAGCACCTTTCACAGAAATAACATTCACAAAGTGCTTCACTGGAAAGAACAAAAGTAAAAATGAAGACCACAGAAACATCAGTACAACATGAGGCAGAAATGTAAGGTTAACAAAAACACACAGACCACGTGGAATCCCGAAAGGAACAAACATAAGAACACATCACACACATCTCAAGTAGAAACCAAAGCCAATGTAAACAGACGGGTCTTCAGTTGTTTGGTAGGGTCATGTTACATTACATTACATTGCATTGAGCTGACGCTTTTACCCAAAGCAACTTACAATAAGTGCATTCGACCAAGAAGATACAACCTTGAAGAAAACAGAATCATATAAGTCCATCAGGTTTCATAGAGCCAAACATCTCAAGTGCTACTCAACTGGTTTTAGATAAGCCAGTCCTTTATTAGTATATAATTGCTTTGTTAGTAATTCTATCTCTCGAAGTGGAGTCTAAAGAGATGAGTTTTCAGTCTGAAGAAGATGTGTAAGCTATCTGCTGTCCTGATTTCAATGGGGAGCTCATTCCACCATTTTGGAGCCAGGATAGCAAACCCACGTGTTTTTGCTGATGGGAACTTGGGTCCCCCTCGCAGTGCGGGTGCAGCGAGCTGTTTGGCTGATGCAGAGCGGAGTGCACGTGCTGAGGTGTACGGTTTAACCATGTCCTGGATGTAGGAAGGGCCAGATCCATTCACAGCATGGTACGCAAGTACCAGTGTCTTGAAGTGGATTCTAGCAGTTACCGGAAGCCAGTGAAGGGAGCGGAGGAGCGGGGTGGTGTGGGAGAATTTAGGAAGGTTGAAGACCAGACGAGCCACTGCATTCTGGATGAGCTGCAGAGATCGGATGGCACATGCAGGTAGACCAGCCAGGAGGGAGTTGCAGTAGTCTAGGCGTGAGATGACGAGAGCCTGGACCAGAACCTGCCTCGCTTTCTGGGTCAGCTGGGGACGTATCCTCCTGATGTTGTAAAGCGTGTATCTGCAGCAGCGGGTTGTAGCAGAGATGTTTGCAGTGAAGGACAGTTTGTTATCTAGGGTCACACCCAGATTCCTTGCAGTCTGAGTCGGGGAAACAACAGAGGTGCCGATGTTGATTGTTAGGTCAAGAGTGGGACAATCTTTTTCCCGGAAGGAAAAGCAGTTCAGTCATGTCAAGGTTGAGCTTGAGGTGATGAGCAGACATCCACCGAGAGATGTCAGCTAGACAAGCAGAGATGCGTGCGACGACCTGGGTCTCTGAGCGGGGAAAGGACAGAATTAGTTGGGTGTCGTCAGCGTAGCAGTGGTATGAAAAACCATGCGGGCTAATGACAGACCCGAGCAAGTTTGTGTACAGGGAGAAGAGGAGGGGACCAAGAACAGAGCCCTGAGGGACCCCTGCAGTTAATTGACAAGGGTCGGACTCGGACCCTCTCCAAGTTACCCTGTAGGTCATGTGACCTCAGTGCATCAGCCACAATGATTTATGATGTGATTTACATCCTGATTTAAACCCTCTCTGTTTCCCCCGTGCAGCACCACTGCAGGAAGTGCGGCAAAGCGGTGTGTGGGAAATGTAGTTCCAAACGCACCTCGTTTCCCATCATGGGCTTCGAGTTCCCGGTGCGGGTGTGTGACGCCTGCTTCGACACCATCAAAGAAGAAGAGTGAGTGAAAAGCTTTGTTTCTCCAACTTAAAAACATAAGAAGATCATTAAAGGTGGGGTAGGTAATTCACTTCAGAAACACTTGTTGTTATATTCCATGGAATGCTCTAAACATCCCGATAGCAATGAATACATGAAATGCTTTGACAATAAATACATAAAAATAATTCATCTGTGGAAGCCGTGGCGCTGTAAAAAGCCCGACCAATCATCTGAGCCGGCTAAAGTAACTGGATGGCCTACCTGCCTGTCAGCCTTCCATCTGTGCACAAACTTATCTCGTGCCCTCATTGGTCATGTGCGCGTTCGCGTGTGTTTCCAGAGGGGCTCTGTAAGGAAGTCTGAAGGAAGGGGCAGATTTTTTCCAATTGTGTATTTTCAAATTCTAGCACTCGAGCTGGTTTCTGCGTTCTTACCTACCCTACCTTTTAATATAAGATATTTCTGTATTTTTGTTTTTGTATGCACGTCCATGCCCCTATGTGGATCCAGCAACATTTGAATTAAAATATGATGGTAGTTTCCCTTTGGTTGCAAAGACACGGTCAAATGTTTAGTAATTCTATCTTGAAACCAAGTCCCTATGGATTAAGCTTCTCAAGACATTAAGAAATAAACCATTTTTCCAAAGTGTGATTATTGCTTATTTTGTCTTAAAAACGTTGACACAGAACACATTTGCTTTATACTCGAGATACCTGACCTTTAAATCGATGCTAAGCAGACTAATTGTTTGTTCCTTCCCTTTATTACAAAACACAATAATAATAATAATAATAATACCATGTTAAGATCCATAAGGTTTGATTAACCTCATTTGTTATTCAGTATTCCTATTTTCAATGCATTTACTACAACAATGGAAGTTTCACAAGACAGTTTGGAGGTGGAATAACATTTGATTTATGGTTGAAACTTTGGAGCATTACGGATATAAACACGGAGGAATAGAAGCTCGTGTTTCTTACAAATGTAGGCTGAACTTATTATAAAGATGCAATTCAATGCTGCTAAGATGCTTTCTAATGTCCGGACAAAAAATATTTTGTCACAAATTAAATGGATTATATTCATTTGAAATGTAGCTCTTACTGTAAATTCTTCAATTATAAGGCAATTAAGTCAATCTCACTGAATTATTTAGGCTTTATTTTTTTAATTGTTTGCTGTCGTCGGCAGGTACTTGACATTAAAACAAATTCAAAGGGAGAACATTCATTTAATCCAAGTTGGAGAAACACTCTGAATGTTTTTATAAGTGGTCGCAGTGTATCCTGATTTTCACAGTACTCAGGCCAACTCTTTACTATGTGTGTGTGTGTGTGTGTGTGTGTGTGTGTGTGTGTGTGTGTGTGTGTGTGTGTGTGTGTGTGTGTGTGTGTGTGTGTGTGTGTGTGTGTGTGTGTGTGTGTGTGTGTGTGTGTGTGTGTGTGTGTGTGTGTGTGTGTGTGTGTGTGTGTGTGTGTGTGTGTGTGTGTGTGTGTGTGTGTGTGTGTGTGTGTGTGTGTGTGTGTGTGTGTGTGTGTGTGTGTGTGTGTGTGTGTGTGTGTGTGTGTGTGTGTGTGTGTCCACAGTCGAACACCGTTGGCCACGTTCCACGAGGGGAAGCACAACATCGCCCACATGGACATGGACCCCTCCAGAGGCCTGATGGTGACGTGTGGGAGCGACCGCATCGTTAAGGTCAACAGCTGTTCTTATTATATTTCATTTTATTATACTAGATAATTCATGCATGTATTCAGGCTGACACCGAAACTATTCAAATATGTCAATGTTTTTAAATCAGGGGTTTTTACTAAAATGTTTTTAGTATTTCTTGTCATTTTTTCATGAAATACTTACATTTCAGCCTCAAATCTGTAGATATCCTGCTTTTCTTTGTTGCAAAGTACATTTTCATGGGCATTTTACATTTTCTGATATTCGATAGACCATATGATTTCATCTGGAGATTAATCCTCAGTGAAAATAATCGTTTTTTTATTCCTTTATTTAATCAAAAAACAGTTCTTAAAGATAACTAGAAAACAAACAAAATAATAATAATTTTATTTAACTGTATTGCCTGTTGTTTCCACAGATCTGGGATGTGACACAGGTGGTTGGCTGTAGCTTAGCAACAGGTTTCTCTTCGCGCTGATTGGCCAACAAAACCCCACCAAGCCCCGCCCACTCTGCCAGTGTCATGGAAACCCCTCTGTACAGCAACATCAGCCCCAGGAGCCTGTAGCTGCACCCAGGCACGCTCGTGGTGTGTGTGTGTGTGTGTGTGTGTGTGTGTGTGTGTGTGTGTGTGTGTGTGTGTGTGTGTGTGTGTGTGTGTGTGTGTGTGTGTGTGTGTGTGTGTGTGTGTGTGTGTGTGTGTGTGTGTGTGTGTGTGTGTGTGTGTGTGTGTGTGTGTGTGTGTGTGTGTGTGTGTGTGTGTGTGTGTGTGTGTGTGTGTGTGTGTGTGTGTGTGTGTGTGTGTGTGTGGCTGGCCCTACACATTCCTAAAGCTTCTCAAACACCTAATTTCACACCTTGTCGGTCCTACACGACAGCGAGTGTGACACATTTTGGACTTTTTGCTCTGACCCGAAGCACAATGGTGTGTGTGTGTGTACGTGTGTGTGTGTACTTGTGTGTGTGCATGCATCGTAATCTTTCTCCTATGGGAGGAATGGTATTGATATTAGTGTTTACATTATATTAATATTTCCGATGCTTCTTTTGACAGTTTTTTTTTTTTTACCCTTGCACTGTAAAGATCACTAAATGGCGAACACATACACTAGCTTGCTCATTCCTGTGGCCCACTAACTGCATATTACTCCGTGTAACATGTAAACAAATCAACATTATCATGTGTACAGCCCCGCCTCATGTCTATAGTAAACGGCTGCTTCTCGCTGATCAAAAAGAATCAGAGTTTCCTTTCACTCGTTGGCCTTAAATCACTCAGGAGGTTTTACATCAGTGGGTTGTCTTCATGTAAACATTATTGATGTGTAATCACTCAGTGGAGGAAAGGAAGGGAAATTAAAGTTACAGCCTCTCTCTCTTTATAAATATATAATGGGGATGTCTTCATACACTGCTGCGGAAGTTAGATTAGCTCGTCAGATGTTTGCTCTTCCAGGAGAGGCCCGGGTCGAATTACAATTCAACGTTTGAGCAGTGTGATTTTTTTGGTTATTATTTTCCGCTTTACTGCAACTTTTATCAAGGTGAAACGCATCAGCACCTCTTTGAAACAATGTGGGACACTTTCTATATCTACAACGTGTTATAAATATACTTATAATGCGTTGTCATCTACTTACAGCACATTCATACTGGTTTATAACAACTCATTAAAAAAGCATTTTATAATGACTTCTAAGCTAAAGTATCATAATACCCTAACCCACTTATATAATCCATTCACAAGACATTTTAATGTATTTATAAGGTTTATAATGACTGTTTAAAGGTCTGTGATGCTTTGAAATGTCGTTCATCGTACATTATATCGTCTTTCAAGATTAAAAACTATTCAAAAAGCCTCTTACGAAGTTTACACTGAACATGCTTTTAATGAAACAATAACTCAAATGTCTTATCACATTATTATGCCTTTTTATATCAGTGATTATAACGTATTAAAAAAGGTTTATAATCTATTACAACTATGGGGATTATAATACACACACAAAGTCTTTGAGTGACCTGCAAGTATTCTGAATTACTTTACAAGTCATTTTGAAATGCTTATAATTGTTATTTAGCATTATGAATATAATTACCTATAATCATACCGGGCTATAAGTGTGTTTATAAACCTTACATTTCTTAGGTCGATGTCACATGGCCTCCGTAAGAAACATTTTCATCTGTTCATTTAAAAACATATATAAATATTGCAAGTTTTTTTGGTGCAAAGTTGGATTTTCTCCCCCAATAAAAAGGCACTTTTTGTAGCACTAACTTCTCATCAGGGTGTTCCTTCAGAAAGCCTTAAGAGAGGACACACACACACACACACACACACACACACACACACACACACACACACACACACACACACACACACACAGAGAGAGCCTTTTTTAAATCAACGCTTCCACTCCTTCACTCTAATAAAGCTTTGTGTTTCCTCCCATCTTTACTTTTTATTTTTCCAACACGTCTCTTCTAAACGCTCTGCACTGAATTGCACAACTCGTGGGTCTTTTTGTCGTCGAATTAAACCCCTTTTTTTTGTAAATTCAAATGTTTTGGGATGTGGGTAATAGCTGGATTTCGATGTAGCGTCCCTGTAAATAACGGCTACTAGTATCTCCTAACGTTAGACTAACGCTTGCCTTATTGTAAGTGGGGGGGGGAACATAGCATTAAAATGTTTATTTGAAAAATGTACATGTAGTCACATTCCAGGTTTTTGATCATGTGGTGTGTATTTATATTTGTAGTAAAGTATTTATCTATTATTGTGAATGGTGGTTTCCTTTTCTTTCTGTTAAAGAACTCTAGTTAATGAAGCACATGAATCCTGCAGTGGTTCACATCCCAACATGGACACAATATGAACAATTTCCCATCATCTAGACCTGACTTTGACGTTTAGATTCAACAAAATAATACTTGGGGTTAGACCGAGAGGTAATATTTTCAACCATTTCAGTCCTTTTTGTCGTTTTCATCCACAAATGTTTGGCCAAGCGAGAAAAATAAGAAATACGACATTTTTTTTATTTTGCCAGGATTATTTCTCTAAGTGTCTTAAATGTTTTCTATCTAAACAATTGCTCTTAACCCTCCTATTGTCTTCGTTCCCCCCCCCCCTTACTTTGGTGTTCGCGGTCAAATTTGACTGGTCCTGTTTTAACTGCTATCACATTAACACAAAAACCATTCATCATCACCACATTTCATTTAACACCCTTTCAAACTGTATATATTTTTATCAGACTACTGGTATACATGAAGAACTGCAGTAAATATACAAAGAACAGACACTGAACATGTGTTGCGTGTGCCAGGTGTGATTCATGTGGGGGGATGGGCACATAAGAGCGGGAAATGTGTCACATTGGGGGATGGGCATATAATGGGGGGAACACATCTAGAGTGTGTGTGTGTGTGTGTGTGTGTGTGTGTGTGTGTGTGTGTGTGTGTGTGTGTGTGTGTGTGTGTGTGTGTGTGTGTGTGTGTGTGTGTGTGTGTGTGTGTGTGTGTGTGTGTGTGTGTGTGTGTGTGTGTGTGTGTGTGTGTGTGTGTGTGTGTGTGTGTGTGTGTGTGTGTGTGTGTGTGTGTGTGTGTGTGTGTGTGTGTGTGTGTGTGTGTGTGTGTTCTGATCCGGATGGTTACTAATTCCTTTTCTTTATGGCGGTCATTTTTGACCGGGAACACAATGGGTGTTACAAAGTTGACTAAATGATCCAACATTCAAAGAAAGTGATCAGCCATGTTATATGTTCAAAAGTCTGCTGTGAAGGATATCATGAAGCCTGAATGCAATCGAATGTAAAACAAAAAAGTTATGATTGATGAAAGTAGTAAATCGGTCAGATTTGACCCGAAGACAACAGGAGGGTTAAGTCATAAAAACAGGTGAGAAAATGTCACTCCCACTATAAAAGATCCCTACTGTCCCTTTGCATTTGCTGAACTCTGTTATATTAGAAAACAAATCAACAATGCCAAAGTGACCTCAGTCTAACCCGAAGTATTATATAGATTTAAACAATTTAAAATGTCGTAAACACTCATATCCACATCTGGATCTACAGGGTTAATGTCACGCTGCCGTTCATCAGGAGGAGATTAGTCTCCTCTTATCATCCTCGTCCATTACCTCTCCTCACGTCCTGGAACAGATCATTTTTGGGATATGAGGCTGAACTCCGCAGCAGATGGACGGCAGGATTAACAGCTAATGAAACGGGAGCAAGAAGGAAGCAAGATTTATGCCCTCCATTTTGTTTTTGTCATGTCTCGATTTGTACGGCCTCCGTGTTAAAGAAAGGCCACGTCCACAACAAGGTCCATAATCTCAAACTCTGTACTTTTTATTCTGTTCGTTTCAACTTCCGATGCTTGTAAAAAGACCCTTGCTCTTGTTAATGTATCTCCAAAAAAAGAACAACTGTATTTTTTGTAATACTTTTGTTGACAACACAGTACTGACGAAAGTCTGTCTGTGGCGGAGAGAAAATAAATGATGCTTAATACAAATATTCTGACTCTTTCTGCTCATTTTTAAAGGTGTACTGTATATCAGTGTGTATTGTCTCTACTTTAAAGAGTCCTCTCCTGCTGATGTTCAGGTGTATATCAGTATGTATTGTCTCTACTTTAAAGAGTTCTCTCCTGCTGATGTTCAGGTGTATGTCAGTATGTAGTGTCTCTACTTTAAAGTGTCCTCTCCTGCTGATGTTCAGGTGTATATCAGTATGTAGTGTCTCTACTTTAAAGAGTCCTCTCCTGCTGATGTTCAGGTGTATATCAGTATGTAGTGTCTCTACTTTAAAGAGTCCTCTCCTGCTGATGTTCAGGTGTATATCAGTATGTAGTGTCTCTACTTTAAAGAGTCCTCTCCTGCTGATGTTCAGGTGTATATCAGTATGTAGTGTCTCTACTTTAAAGAGTCCTCTCCTGCTGATGTTCAGGTGTATATCAGTATGTAGTGTCTCTACTTTAAAGAGTCCTCTCCTGCTGATGTTCAGGTGTATATCAGTATGTAGTGTCTCTACTTTAAAGAGTCCTCTCCTGCTGATGTTCAGGTGTATATCAGTATGTAGTGTCTCTACTTTAAAGAGTCCTCTCCTGCTGATGTTCAGGTGTATATCAGTATGTAGTGTCTCTACTTTAAAGAGTCCTCTCCTGCTGATGTTCAGGTGTATATCAGTATGTAGTGTCTCTACTTTAAAGAGTCCTCTCCTGCTGATGTTCAGGTGTATATCAGTATGTAGTGTCTCTACTTTAAAGAGTCCTCTCCTGCTGATGTTCAGGTGTATGTCAGTGGAATCAAATGGATTTTAGCCTTTGCAGACCATTTACATCAGGGGTGTCAAACTCAATTTCATCGCGGGCCACATTCGCACAAAGGTTACACTCAAAAGGCCAGTTGTAACTATATAAATATATAATATATATATATAAGATAATGTATTATCTTACATTATTGCCTCTGAATTGGATTATTATCGGATAGGGTAATAACTTCATAATTAACTACGTCTGAAGAAGTCCTGGGCAAATAATTGGCACTGTCTTCAGTGAGCATGTCACAAAACGAGATGCATTGTGGGACATGTAGTTTATGGGCAACCTGCTTCTGTAAAGTGGCATGTAACCGTATAATAAACGTTATATATTCTTTGCAAGCTCTTGCGGGGCCACAAAAAAATGAAGTCGCGGGCCGGATTTGGCCCCCGGGCCTCGAGTTTGAGACCCCTGATTTACATGCACTAAAACGTACAAAACACACTACAGGAAAGGGAAAACCCCCAAAAAGCACAATAGGGCTCCTTAAAAAAACTCAGCAATGAGACACAAGACACTCAGTCATTTAATTGATTTATTCACACGGGCATTTACAGGATATACTCAGTCAGTGAAAGGCTTTGTAAAGGTGCTGTGCAGATATTATTGAGACATAAATACAGAAGGTTTATTGCACATGTCAACAGAAGCGGCTGACCTGCAATATAGCAACTACACAAGTTACACACAGATATATTAAATGCACATTTCATGAGCTAGAGGTGTGAATTATTAATGCAGTGAGAGTGACTTTGGTCCCATCAGATTCCCATCTGATTGACAACTTTATTAAAGTCACAGTATGTATGTGTGTGTGTGACACTACAGGTGAATAGGGTAAGATTTTAAACGAATAGATATCACTATGAAACCTTCACAGTTGATTACATACATTGAGACGATTACTTTTTGTATTACCAGTTTTCTGAGGTACAAAGTTAAAATGTGCAAATTAGGCATTAATCTTGTTAAATATGTGCTTTCATCCCTCAATTATAGGTGGTTTTAATCTGGCGTTGTCAGGCAGAGTTTCACAGTTCATCTTCATATTGGACCCATTTTATCCTCCGTTTGCACATAGTATGGATCAAATGGATTTATTCCCAACATCATCAGGGGGTGTTTGGGGTTAGTGTGTGTGTGGGGGGGGGGGGGGGAAGGGGTCTCCTCCCTCAGTGGGGCTGGAAGGTTTTGGCCATGTCCTCCAGCAGGGACACTAACTTCTGCTCCTCCAGGGCCGAGCAGCGGGTCCAGGCCAGAGGGAGGTGGGCGGACACCATCTTCCGGTCTGTGAATACACACACACACACACACACACACACACACACACACACACACACGGTTCTTCTGATGATGGAGTATAATGTATATCTACGAGAAGTCAGCGCTGATATGATGTTTGTGTTAGTGTGTGTGTGTGTTAGTGTGTGTGTGTGTGTGCTGGCACCAATAGCAGCCTGATCCAGCTGCAATGGACACAGGCCAAACACACACACACACACACACACACACACACACACAAACTGCACAAACTTGATTCAGATGATAGCGTTTATTGAGTTAAGCAATGTAGAAAGTCATGATTGCAAATAGGTGCTGCATTTAAAAACAGCAAACTTTATAGAAACATCTGCTGCTACTGCTACAAACTTCATCACAACATGTGACTGTGAGGTTGAATCTGAATGTATGGAAGCTACAAATATTACTGTTATAAAGCTTCAGGATAGAGTTGAACACTTCTTCTTAATAGTTTGTTTTTAGCACAAAAGCACGTGCATGATCTAGTTACGCTGTTGTTTAACTCAACCCACATTACATTCATCAAGACTTTCCTCCTCACGGTTTCACCTTAGTTTGCAGTGAAGGTAAGAGAAAAAACACCTTTGTATTTGTATAAGCAGGTAAATGAAAGGTGAGGCCTCACCCTGGTAGAAGCATCCGCTGGGGTTCTTGACGGCGGCCTCAGAGACGGAGAGCCACACCACGGTGTCTGCGCCCTGCTCAGGGGCCCGGAGGCTCTCCTTCATCGAGCGGTGGAAGTCTGGCATGGCATTGGCCACCGCTGACACATGCACACACACGCACACAGACAGACAGACAGACAGACAGACAGACAGACAGACAGACAGACAGACAGACAGACAGACAGACAGACAGACAGACAGACAGACAGACAGACAGACAGACAGACAGACAGACAGACAGACACAAAGACACAAAGACACAAAGACAGACAGCTTTTATAGTTGATGATTAAAACCAAGAAGATCCCTTTTCCATGACTCTGTCTATTGTCCTAGACTTCCAGCTACTGTCTTTTTTGTTTTGTCTGCCAAAACATACTTGGCAGGTGATTGGATCAATCTGTCTATCACCTTCTATTATGGGCCACTTCTGATTGGTTAACAATGGCTGGTAATGTGGAGCACAGCACTTCTGATTGGTGTGGATGACTGACACACAAGAAGAACAATTTTTCAATTAATCGTTCTGTGTGTGTGTGTGTGTGTGTGTGTGTGTGTGTGTGTGTGTGTGTGTGTGTGTGTGTGTGTGTGTGTGTGTGTGTGTGTGTGTGTGTGTGTGTGTGTGTGTGTGTGTGTGTTACCTGGTGTGTCCACCCAGCCTGGGTGCATGACAGAGAAGTGGATGTTAGTGTGAGTCTTTGCCAGCTGCTCCGTCATCACCACCTGCTGCCTCTGCAACACACACACACACACACACACACACACACACACACACACACACACACACACACACACACACACACACACACACACACACACACACACACACACACACACACACACACACACACACACACACACACACACACACACACACACACACACACACACACACACACACACACACAGTTTGTCAGTGTCTCTTCACGCAGTATGTTTGAAGTCAGATAAATAGATGAGTGTTTTTACTTTGTGCTGGGCGTACACCATGGTCCCGTCGAAGCGTCCTCTCTCTGACTGGAGGTTTCCTGTCCTCAGCTTCTGCACCAACATGCCCCCCGAAGATACCGTGACCTGAACACACACCGAGAGAAGACTCAAATCAGAAGGACGTCATATAAAATCCTACATTCTTATTACGTCTATGCATTGTGGGGGCACATCAATCAGTACAACTTTGTAACTAGAGTATTTTAATATATTTTTTAAGCATTTCTATTTTTGTATTCTTTCTATTTAATAGAAATATTATATTTTATTCCAATTAACTCGTCGTAATAGTTGTTTCCTTGCAGATTAATACTTTACATAATAAATCTATATTAAATGTTATAGATCAAACTACAGTACTGTGACTATAACATTGTTGTTATTTTGTTATTTGTCAATCATTTTGACTGTTTTATTGCATATGGCATACATTTTGGCAAGCCATGCGATCAAGTTGAACGTATAACTTGATCGCATGGCTATTACACCACAAAATCATTATTTCTATAACACCATTATGTAAGATCTGTACCTCTGGTTTCAAATTGTACTTTTTTACTTGTGAGATGCATGTCTCGCACCAGAAGTAAACCATTAAATATTCACCAGAGAGGACTCTTTAAAGTAGAGACACTGCATAATGATATACACCTGAACATCAGCAGGAGAGGACTCTTTAAAGTAGAGACACTACATACTGATATACACCTGAACATCAGCAGGAGAGGACTCTTTAAAGTAGAGACACTACATACTGATATACACCTGAACATCAGCAGGAGAGGACTCTTTAAAGTAGAGACACTACATACTGATATACACCTGAACATCAGCAGGAGAGGACTCTTTAAAGTAGAGACACTACATACTGATATACACCTGAACATCAGCAGGAGAGGACTCTTTAAAGTAGAGACACTACATACACCTGAACATCAGCATGAGATAACTCTTTAAAGTACATATTAGTATATTTGGAAGGATATGTTGTACAACCAGAGGCTCAAAATGTAGAATCTCTGAGCTGTTTAAAAGATTAGAAACAACAAGCGTCCACAACTTCAGTGAGGCGTCTCTCAGACTCACCACTCTGGGGTCTGGGCTCTTCTCCAGGAGAGGAATCAGACTCTTGGTGAGAATGTAAACCCCTAATGGACAAAAAACACTTTATTAACAATCTGTTTGTTTTTTCTACCCTTAAAAATATCTCTAGTATCTGCTTTGTTCTACAGCAGAGGAAAGAGACTCTTGGTGCGAGGGTAAACCTTTAGTGGACAAAAAAACACTTTATTCATAATTTGTATCTGTATCTCTTCACAATTATTTCTAAAGCTTTCACTTACCGAGGACATTGGTGGCGAAACTCTTCTCAAGACCCTCTGTGTTCACCTCCCTCTCACTCAGGATGGCGCCTGCGTTATTAATCTGCAGAGATGAGAACAGAACATTTAAAATAAATTAATTTAGAAAAAGATGAAGTCAACTGTCTGTCTGAACCTAACCCAACCAACCAACCAACCAACCAATCAACGAACCAATCAATCAATTCATCATTCAACCAATCAATCAACCAATCAACCGACCAATCAATCAATTAATCAGTCGGCCGACCAACCAATCAATCAATTAATCAGTCAACCAACCAACCAATCATCCAATCAACCAACCAATCGACCAATCAATCAACCAACCAACCAACCAACCAACCAACCAACCGACCAATCATCCAATCAACCAACCAATCAACCAACCAACCAATCGACCAATCAACCAATCAACCAACCAACCAACCAACCAACCAACCAACCAACCAACCAACCAACCAACCAACCAACCAACCAATCAATCAACCAATCAACCAACCAACCAATCAACCAACCAATCAACCAACCAACCAACCAACCAACCAACCAACAAATCAACCAACTAATAAATAAACCAATAAATCAACCAACCAACCAATCAATCAACCAATCATCCAACCCAATCAACCAACCAACCGACCAACCAACCAACCAATCAATCTATCTTTACATATAGTTATTTTTATATCCAACAGCTACATAAAATGCTTCATAAACCAGAAAAACAAACAAAAGAAAACAAGCCCCTGCCCTTCCAATCCATAAACAGAACAACACATAGATCTATAAACACAGGAATGAACTAAACAATAAATCAAATTCAATTAGAAGCCACGTTAAAAGAGTGGGTCGCTCACCAGTACGTTGAGGGTCTTGTATTTTCTCTTGAACCCCTCGGCAAACTCCCAGACCTTCTTAGTCTCAGAAAGGTCCAGGATGTGGACGAACACCTCCTGAAAGACATCATCACAGGGGGTTAGATTTATATTTAGAAGAAGTATTAATAACACAGTGTAGAAGTATTAAAATACTACATTCAAAAGGTAACATTACAAAACTATTAAACACTTCAATATACGTAGAATGCCAAAACTATAACTAACTAAGTATTCATTATGAAGGATGCCATTTTCGTAATAATAGATACTATAATATGTATAATAGATTATTATTATAACTATATTACATCATAAGAAGTATTGTGTTCTCCACAGAAACATAACGGCAAAGGGTAAAACATTTTATTTGATATGCTATGATGCATCAGAAACTGTAAAGCAGCGGTTTCCCAACCTTTTTCAACTCAGGGCCCACTTAAGAATCTAAAAAGAGTACTTCTTATTTTAATTAGAAAAGGAGCTGGCCATCAGTAACAAACAGACATTTTTATTACACGGTTTAGTTGAATACTCGATTCTGATTGGTCAATTCAGAACATGTGACACATTGGAAATCCAGTAGGTCAGACCGATTTCAAGGACTGTAATGTTATTTGGCGGCCCACTTGCAATGCCTTTCGCGGACCACTAGGGGGCCACGGCCCACAGGTTGGGAACCGCTGCTGGAAAGAATGAAGTGTGTTTTTGTAATGTTTGGCTGTTTTTATAAAGTTTTATGGGTTTTAAATTGTGATTATGCTGGAAACTGTTCATGGAGAGTCAAGTGGACATTTTGAAGGTTGTCAGTCCCCGTGTTTTTTTTTAAGCGTCTGTCTAGCCGTGAGTCATTCTGTACTTTATTTCCCGTCTCTTTGACGATTTCGGCCCTCGCCTCTTCGGCCTTGTCCTTGTTCCTGCAGACCATGTGGATCGTTCCTCCTGTGCAGAGACGGACACATGAATACATGTCATTCATTATTCATCATAGATTTTGGATCTAATTGATCATTATAAAGTCAAATAATGCAACCGCCTTTTTGACATGGTCTTTGCTAGGAAGGCAACTTTCAATAAGTGCAATCAACCGTGAAGACACAAAGTCAAAACAGCAATAATCCTGCAGCTATTGGATTAGCATTATTAGCTTTATTAGCATTACAGGAAAGGCACGTTTATTCATACAGCACCTTTCAACACAACGCAATTCAAAGTGCTTTACAAAAATGAAAGACATTAAGAAAATGGCATTTCAAAAACGGTCATTAAAAAGCAAAGATAATACATTAATAAAAGCTACAGTGCAGTGTAAGGTGTGAATAGTTCACTTAAAAGCAGTTGCAAAAATCAAATCAAATCAAAATGTATTATAGCCCCAAATCACAAGAAATGCCTCAAAGCAAACAAAAGCAAAGACAAAAACAAAATACAAACATCATAGCATAACAATTATAAAACCATTATCCAACATTATACATCAACATGAGTAGTGCCATGTGATCAAAGCATGTGACTGAAGGTAATGGAGATGGAAGCTAGTTTACAAGGAAGACAGATGCGAATGGATGGCAAAAAGAAAAGTCTTCAGCCTGGATTTAAAAGTAGTGAGAGTTGCATTATTAGCTAACCTTTCTTAGCGATGTTCATGGCGGTGGCTTTCCCGATGCCGCTGTTAGCTCCCGTTATCATGAAGGAACGTCCGGCTAAAGACGCCTCCAGGTCCTTCTCCACGAAGCTCTTGGAGGCCGACAGGAAGGCGCTCCTGCAGGAGAGAAATAAACAACAACAGTTACTGCATTTTATTCAGGTCTGCAAACATGCTTAGTGCGTACACTTTGAAACTCTGCAGCACGAGGGACGAAAGGACAACGTTTGTAGTTTGATATTCATGAGATAATTTATAGTATAGGTCATTTAACATCTCAATATAGTGTTTTTATAGTAATTCAAAATCTTCAAATGCAATCCCTTTCAAGATATTTCATATTCTTTTCATGTTTCTTTCAACTCCACTTCGAGCGATAGAATTACTAACAAAGCACTTATATACTAACAAAGGACTGGTTTATCTAAAGCCAGTTGAGTAGCACTTGAAATGTTTAGCTCTATGAAACCTGATGAACTTATATGATTCTGATTTCTTCAAGTTTGTATCTTCTCGGTCGAACGCACTTATTGTAAGCCGCTTTGCATAAAAGCGTCAGCTAAATGCAAAGTAATGTAATGGGACGTTTGAGTTTGTAAATATATAATTAGATTGCACTCAGGATATCTCAATAAAGGATTTTCATTGTGTGTGTGTGTGTGTGTGTGTGTGTGTGTGTGTGTGTGTGTGTGTGTGTGTGTGTGTGTGTGTGTGTGTGTGTGTGTGTTTGTGTGTGTGTGTGTGTGTGTGTGTGTTCAGGTCAGAGAGGGTCAGTGTTTGCTTACTGTATGTACTGTAAACTGACACAATGAAGATGAGAGCGTGCCTGGCATCAGAGGCGGTTTGGGGTGAGATCTGTGTGTGTGTGTGTGTGTGTGTGTGTGTGTGTGTGTGTGTGTGTGTGTGTGTGTGTGTGTGTGTGTGTGTGTGTGTGTGTGTGTGTGTGTGTGGGTGTGTGTGTGTGTGTGTGTGTGTGTGTGTGGGTGTGTGTGTGTGTGTGTGTGTGTGTGTGTGTGTGTGTGTGTGTGTGTGTGTGTGTGTGTGTGTGTGTGTGTAGGACTTCAATCCCCCCCATTGTCCTGGATGCCATTGTTGGAATAGAGGGAACTAAATGCCGCTCTGTTCGCTGGTGTCATGCAGCGAGCGATTAGCGGGGTCAGAGCGGGCTACTCTGTGTTAAAAGATAACACAGAACAAAGGGGAGCGGGGAAACAATCACAGAAGCACCTCTTCACACAGCTGGTCCTGTTGTGAACCCATGAGGAAAAGGCTCCGCGGGGAAGAAATGGATCAGATAGGAGACTGATACAATCTTTTGAGGTTGAAAACTGACTTTGTAGTCGAACGCGGCTCCTGCTCAGTCACTGGAATGAGTTATTACATTCATTTTTAATATTCAAAGAAGCGCTGCAGCTGTTTTCCGAAGTCTTGAATCATCAACTACCATGCAGTAGAAACATGGAGTTATACTATAATCCCTTTTCAAAGGTCCAGTCCTCACATAACCTTCGACCCTACATGACCTCATATAAGCATCACTCCATGGACGTTCACAATGTGGGCCCTCATTGGCTGCTTCTTTGGAGGAAAAATATTTGATTAAATTATTTATTTTTGCTTAAAAAGGAGCAACCCATACTTTCTAAAGTTAAACCAAATAAGTGGAAATCTTTCCAAACTTGTTTGCCTTGGTATGATAGGCATGTGTCAATGGGGTGTGAACACATATACAGATACATGTGTCTTAACATGACCCTTACTTACATTCTTTAGCAGTGAGATTACATTCACTTAAGGGTGAGTTTCTGCCTGTATCCTCTTGCCAAGTCGATGGTAATTCCACATTTTAATACGGATATATTTAGCTTTGCATGCTACCCTAAGGCGTCGAGCTATTCAGATGAGTTTAATCCCTACAGTTTGAATGAATTAAATAGGAAACAACTACAAAATGTCATCGTTTGATAATTTATTTACTTACATATTATGGTGGTTCGCTTTGGGTGTGTGTGTGTGTGTGTGTGTGTGTGTGTGTGTGTGTGTGTGTGTGTGTGTGTGTGTGTGTGTGTGTGTGTGTGTGTCTGTGTGTGTGTGTGTGTGTGTGTGTGTGTTCAGGTCAGAGAGGATCAGTGTTTGCTTACTGTAAGTACTGTAAACTGAAACAATGAAGATGAGAGCGTGCCTGGCATCAGAGGCGGTTTGGGGTGAGATCTGTGTGTGTGTGTGTGTGTGTGTGTGTGTGTGTGTGTGTGTGTGTGTGTGTGTGTGTGTGTGTGTGTGTGTGTGTGTGTGTGTGTGTGTGTGTGTGTGTGTGTTGATAATTTATTTACTTACATATTATATATATTATATTAGTTTTTAAATGCAACGTTTCAAACCATTCACAAACTTTCAAAATGGATCCACAGCTGGTTAAATGACCATATTTGATATTAGTGTTAAGGCTGAAACTACTATAATAACTTTTAATAATCATTTAGTCTGTTAAATGTCTGTTTAAGAGCTCAATGTCTTGTTATGTCAAAGCAACAGCCCAAAAGAAACCCAAAGATGTTTTATGTAATCTGAAATAAAACAAAGACAAGCGGCAAATGTTCACATTTAAGAAGCTGGAATTCTTCCTTTAAAGAAATAATTAATATCAAATGTAACATATTTTGTTGTTGATTTACTGAAGGGACAAATATGTCCAGCAACTTATCATGCCGGTAACTGTCCTTTGTGAGATTGGACAGTTTAGGCGGGGTTTTGCATAAATTAGTGCCTCTGATGTTGATTTTATTTACTGTCAGAAATACAAATAAATCACGAGGAAACATCTTCAGTCATCACCCCACAACAATAACATGTTAAGAACAATATAATATACTTTTCTGTAATGAGAATTATACAAAATAACTAATATTAAGTTATACATAACTTATTGTAGTCAGTTTGCTTTGGTTTGTCTATTTCAAAAGTAATAGCCTATTAGTTTATTTAGTAATATAAGTCTGTTTGAGTTGTAAGCTATACTGTAAGTTAGTTGAAATAAACTTAACAAGTTAAAAAAGAATAGCCCATTTATTCCTTAACTTGTTTTCAATATTTGAGTTGCTTGAAGTATACTGTACTTATATTTGTACAATAATAATAAATACAATGTTTCTTCGCACAGAAACCAGTGAGGATAGAACATATTTAAACTCAATTTATTATAGTTCTCATGCTGCCTTTCAAAAAGTAATTGTACCTAAGGATAACAAACATAAAACTCAATATTACAGGCTTTTCAAGACCTTTTTAAAATACTGTAATGAAGCCTTTTTCCTACCTGGTGAACTCGGTGAGCCCCTTCACGAACCAGGCGGAGTTTCGGTACAGAGACATGGTGCAGATCCGGGAATGCTCTCTCTCTGCCGGCCTCTCCGCGGGGCTTTTACCCGGGACCAGAACCACGTGGAGCTGGATTTACATCAGGGGGGGCGACACCCTCTTATTATACATCCAAGCGACACCCCCACAGACCCCTAGCGGCAGGAAGGAGGAGGTTCAGTTTGTTAATGATTGAAATACAGCAAGTTATACATCATCATTATTAGGTGAGAACAGCTGGAAATTAACAATGTTGGCTAAAGCTGCACCATGTACTGCTCTTTGTGACAGTTAATCCATGGGGACAAGTCCACGACACTAGTTTTGAACTAAATCATTTGTAGGTAATCTTTTAAAAACGGATCTAAATGTAAAAAATAGTCCAATAGAAAAGTGGTGAAAGTACAGATTTGTTTAGTGGGTATTGGGCTATTTCAAAAGAGTGCCACTTTTATGACTTGTTTGCACTTTTGGATATTAAAGGATCTGCAGCACTCTCAGTCCAACAATGGAAAAAGTGTTTTTATTGTTTTTGTTCGACATTAAAATAATTTCCAATATATTTAGAGAGTTCAGTCCTCCACAGCAGGTTCACCTGTCTGTGGGAGTCGGGGGCGCGCAGCGGGGGCGCGGCTCCGCCTGGAGAATGTGTGGGAGCGCGCGCTGCTTTCTGGGAACTATGAACTCGACAGTAGCGCGAGAGGACTGCAGGGTGCTGAAATAAATCACAAACCTGAAGGATTTTACATCTCAGGTGACAGGATGGTGAGTACCCGAGCTCTCTGCAGTAGTTACCGCGTGCACCTGTCCGCGAGGCAAAGTGTCCTGCAGAGCGATCACTTTCTGAAAGATTAACACTGTGTGAGGCTACTTCCTAGATCAAAGGTCGCTTAATTCCTGATTTTCCTACGTGTAACAGATGGAGAACACGCAGGAAAGTTAGTCAGAATGATCACATTTCATTATATAGCGAGCTCTGAGTGTTGCGTCTGACAGGCAAATGGACGCAAGTCTCCAAACACTGCAGGACATTGTGTTTTGGATGCCAGAGTTGCACTTGTAGCGGAGTGTTTCTACACTGTGGTATAACTGCTTCTACTTGAGTAAAAAGGCTGGTCGAGTAGTTGTTCGATCTCTGTTAGAAACATATAATGTTCATGTTTTGACAGCAACACTAAACATCTGGGCGGAGAGCTCTCATTAGTTTTGTTGCGCAACACACTGAGTTTCTGTGATTGCAGACGGTTCAACTCCCTGCTGATGTTTCTGCATGTTGAGAAATCTAACAGCGACCTCACAGTGTGCCTTACTTTGGCTTCAGGCAGCTCAATGTGGGAGTGTTATTCTGCGTTTGTGTGTGTGTGTGTGTGTGTGTGTGAGTTTTTTTCTCTGTTGACACGCAACCCATAAACCACATTTTAGTTTTATCTGCCCTTAAGCCACAAGATGTTCCTCCTGTTTTTGCTCAGCAAGATAAACACAGAAAGATCTTTGGCTGAAGAATATGTACTAATACTCTGTTACAAGTTAAAGTCTGGCATTATAAGCCTTACCACAAAAGCATAAGCATCAATATATTGTTAAAGTATAAAAATACAGCATAATAACTTAAAGTACTTAATTCAGAATGTTACTTGAGTAAAAGTTCATTATTATAATAAAGGGAATGGAAGTATTACAAATCGAATTGCACATAATGTAGGATGCCTCCTTGCAAAGTTTAATATTATTATAAAAAATCAAAGGTGGAGAAAGTACTAGGATATTTGACTTTAGTAAAAGTAGTAAAACCACAGTGTAGAAGTACTCTGTTTCAAGTGAAAGTCTAGTATAGAAGTTGTAAAATATACTTTAAGAACCAAACTACAGGAAGTCATTATGCAGAATGCCCCTTTTCAGATGAACATATATAATATCACTGAATAACATTCATTATCTAAGTCTATAAAAGTAGAAGTATAAAGTAGCCGAATAAATGAAAAATAAAGGAATGTATACAAACCTCTATTAGTACAATACTCTAGTTCACATACTTGAGAAAGCACTGGGATCATTTACTACAGGAAAATTAGTAGTAGTAGAAGTATATATAGCATAAAATGAAAATCAAGGAATGTATACAAACCTCCAGAGGTGGGAAGTAGTGGAGTACAGATACCTCGTTACTGTACTTAAATATATTTTTCTGGTATCAGTACTTTACTCCACTACTTATTTTTCTGACGACTTTTTACTTTTACTTCGTACATGTTGAACCCAAATACCTGTACTTTCTACTTCTTACATGTTGAACCCAAATACCTGTACTTTCTACTTCTTACATGTTGAACACAAATACCTGTACTTTCTACTTCTTACATGTTGAACCCAAGTACCTGTACTTTCTACTTCTTACATGTTGAACCCAAGTACCTGTACTTTCTACTTCTTACATGTTGAACCCAAGTACCTGTACTTTCTACTTCTTACATGTTGAACTCAAATACCTGTACTTTCTACTTCTTACATGTTGAACTCAAATACCTGTACTTTCTACTTCTTACATGTTGAACCCAAGTACCTGTACTTTCTACTTCTTACATGTTGAACCCAAGTACCTGTACTTTCTACTTCTTACATGTTGAACCCAAGTACCTGTACTTTCTACTTCTTACATGTTGAACACACATACCTGTACTTTCTACTTCTTACATGTTGAACCCAAGTACCTGTACTTTCTACTTCTTACATGTTGAACACAAATACCTGTACTTTCTACTTCTTACATGTTGAACCCAAGTACCTGTACTTTCTACTTCTTACATGTTGAACTCAAATACCTGTACTTTCTACTTCTTACATGTTGAACTCAAATACCTGTACTTTCTACTTCTTACATGTTGAACTCAAATACCTGTACTTTCTACTTCTTACATGTTGAACTCAAATACCTGTACTTTCTACTTCTTACATGTTGAAGACAAATACCTGTACTTTCTACTTCTTACATGTTGAACTCAAATACCTGTACTTTCTACTTCTTACATGTTGAACTCAAATACCTGTACTTTCTACTTCTTACATGTTGAACACAAATACCTGTACTTTCTACTTCTTACATGTTGAACACAAATACCTGTACTTTCTACTTCTTACATGTTGAACTCAAATACCTGTACTTTCTACTTCTTACATGTTGAACACAAATACCTGTACTTTCTACTTCTTACATGTTGAACTCAAATACCTGTACTTTCTACTTCTTACATGTTGAACACAAATACCTGTACTTTCTACTTCTCACATTTTCCAAACAGGCTGGTTCCTTTAGTCTGAATGTGTGTTTGGTGGCGTGATCATTATTATTTAGAGTCATTGCGTGCCTATTGATTTGAACACGATCCGTGTATCCATCATTTCCTGGTCTTCTCTAAAGAAGAGGGACCAATGAAAACGTTGTCATGTTGCCGTTGGTCACCATGGAAACATTCATTAGCTAACAATGACATTATTGTTCTATTAATATAAAGGGAGGTCAGGTACTCTTTAAAACAGCTGCTAGTTATGGGTACTTTTTACTGAAGCACATTTCAAAGCCTCTTTACTTTGACTTGAGTAAAGAAGTTTAGTCAGTACTTCTACTTTCACCAGAGTATTTTTAAACACGAGTATCTGTACTTCTACTTGAGTAAAGGATGTGTGTACTTCTCCCATCTCTTGCACAGTGCTCTAGTTACTCTTCACACACACTTCGTTAACTCTTCTGAATGTTTTATAAGTGTGTATTTCCCTCTCTTTTCCTCCCAGATACGCTTCCTGCTGCTGTTCAGCCGGCAGGGGAAGCTTCGGCTGCAGAAATGGTTCACTCCGGTTTCAGATCGGGAGAAAAAGAAGGTTATCCGTGACATGATGCTGCTCGTGTTGGCACGGCAACCACGATCCTGCAACTTCCTGCAATGGAGGGACCTGAAGATTGTTTACAAGAGGTGCAAACAGAACGATACGATACGATACAGAATAATACAGAATGATACGCTACAATATACTACAATACGATAAGATAGAAAACAATACGATAACAAACAACAACTACAGCTTGAGTTTCTCGATACTTCACAGATTTAAGTTTTGCCCACAAAGTATAAGTGAACTATTAATATATGATATTTGTGGTGAAGCTACTCAGCTGAATATAACATAACTCAAATAAAGACCAGAGTCTTTTAATACAGTTGTTTTTCTTCTTTTACTGAAGTGTAATATTACTAGTGCTATAACTAGTTTCTAGTACTTCTTCCCCCCCGCACGAGTATCGCTTTGTTTATCAGCGCTCTCTTTTACTGCAGGTGTAAAAGCAGAATTTTCCTTTGTCTGCGTTTAATGATCAACTCGTGTTTCCTGTGCTTAAGCTTCAAAACACACCACACACACACACACACACACACACACACACACACACACACACACACACACACACACACACACACACACACACACACACACACACACACACACACACACACACACACACACACACACACACACACACACACACACACACACACACACACACACACACACACACACACACACACACACACACACACTGCCAACAATGTGTTAACAATACATAGATCGAGTAAAGGTCAAAGCAGAGGAGGAGGGAGTAGAAGAAGTACTCGGGTCCTTTACTTAAAGGGGACCTATCATGCAAAATGCACTTTTTGATGTCTTTTCTAAACATGTGTCCCCGGTGTGTCGGGGAACTCACGCAGCGTCAGAAAATAAAACCCTCTCTCTTTTTCTCCGTACCCAAATCTCTAAAAACGGGGGAACAACGGAGCTGATCCAGATTTGCGTCCGATATGACGTAATATCTGAAATGTGGACCCACGGCCCCATCAGAAACGTTGCTATCAGAAACAATGCCCGACTGCTTTGGACGTAATATGGTCGGTGTTTACATTAGCATGGCTAACACTCAGAGCTAACCTGTACTGGAGAGCATGTGTGTGAAGAAGCAGGAAGTAAAAAGGAACTCACCTTGTGGTATAACCGGCAAGAGAGAAAGCCTTTGAGCTCCATACTGTTTCAGAAATAATCCTTGATAATCCATGATATGGAGTTTCATCACAGCAGCATTTAGTTTAGACAGTAGCTGCCGGGTCCCGCATGAGCTCAGCCCCCTACTTTTTTTAATTTGTATCAATTTGTAAAGCTTTATACCCCAAATCAGCACTTTTGAAACAGGAAGTGAAATAGAGGGATATGAGGCATGGCTAGAATGGGTGATCTGTTTCGTATTTTGAGCAAAACACTTCATAGACATGTTTTTTATATATTTTTATATATCTGAGACCTATGGTATTGTCTAAAAGTAGCATGATTGGTGAGCTTTAAGTACAAATTGTAAAATCACAGTCTAAAAATTATAGGAAAAGACTTAGGTTTATATTTTGCTTTTTTAAAGTACAGATATATTAGCAACATGTACTCAAGTCTAAAAAATATAGGTGTTCATTTTGCAGAATGCAGATTATTTACACATTTTTGACACACAAAATAATACAATGCTGTTTTTATCGTGCTTTGCAAGTTCACATTATTCATAAAAACGAATTGTTAGGGATTACATATAAGATACAGTACGTACACATGATGTTATAATTAATGAATCAATCATTATAATCCAGTGATGTTATTTTCCGGTGCAGGTACGCCAGCCTGTACTTCTGTTTGGGTCTGGAGAACAACGACAACGAGCTGCTGGCCCTCGAGGTTCTGCACCGATACGTGGAGCTGCTGGACAAATACTTTGGGAACGTAAGTACAGCGGAAGTTAGGAAAAACTCACAAGGCCAAAAAACTATCATTGTCAAGCTTTAAATCCGTTAATGTCATTAAGATTCCCTACTTTTTTCTAAAAGATTGGGCTTCATTCAGCCACAAATTCCTAAATATATATTTTTTATTTGTTCAACATACAATCTATTTAACATAGAACATAAACAAAACAAAGAAACATGGCAGATCGTTTGCCTTAAATCCCATTTATGTGGGGAAAAAATGAAGAATTATGAATAATACAAATAAAATAAAAAAGTTTTTGTTCTAACAAAATAAAAAAACAAATCTTGGATAACGTTCGTTAACCCTTTTCAAAAACAATAAAGTACAATGCCTGTTTATAAAGTATTTCTCAAATGAAATGAGCCAATAGGATGAGGACAGCATTTTCTATCTTTGACCATGAAATTACTTGTTTTTGTAATATGCTTTAAACGTGTACTTCAATATCATTTGGAGGTCAATATTGTACTTTTTAATCCACTAGATCAGGGATGGGCAACTTGGATGGTGGTGGGGGCCACATACTGTATGTACTGGCCACCAGGGGGCCGAGGGATTCACTTGGAACACACACACACACACACACACACACACACACACACACACACACACACACACACACACACACACACACACACACACAAATTGCATGTCTTGTATGTAATTATTACAATCTCTCAGGGAACATCCTCTAATAAGCTCACTAAACAAATATCAGTTCCCAGAAATGTTATTACATTTTTACAAGTGGCATGTTTGTATTGAACAGGTTATTAAACAGTGGAATAAAACTATTTTAAACTATTGGAAAGCACGGAACATGTGTGTGCATTGAGATTAAACATTAAGATGACATAAACATGAAGTCATGAACACTAACCCAGACATTAGTCTAACTTGAACCTGAGACACTTGTAGCCAGTCTCTCTGCTGACGCACAATAAGGGGAATGTCAACACAGACACCTGTCAGCCTGCACTCTGCTGTTCCTCAGCGCCGCTCCCCCTCCCTCCCGCTGACATTATGAATGAAAAGCGTATAGTAATCATAGATAACACGGCAGGGTCCGTGACAGTTTGTTTTATCTGATTTCAAATAAACAAAGTCTTGGTTTTTAGAATATTAAACTTGTTTCGCCAAATTCAGAAGATAAATACAACCTTTGAGCTTGTAAAGGCTTAATTGCAAAATGTCACAGCAGGCATAACACCAGCCGGTGTTTCTTGTGAGTATTTCCACGGGAAACAAACACAATACACACAAACGTGCCACAGATTATTTCGCGGTATTTGGCTGCCGAACAAAATCATGTATGCAGCTCGCGACGTAACTAGGACTCTAGTGGACGGTATCAGTACTACAAGTTAAAATTATAATTTATATATATTTTTTTAATTAATTACGTTGTTTATAAATTAATCTGAAGGCCGCAAAAAAAGCAGGTGGGCCGCCATTTGCCCATCCCTGCTCTAGATATATCTGAAAGCTCAAGTATTATTGAGTAGAAAATACAAATGGACTAAATGTGAGTACTACTTCTGTGCCTTCATCAGTGTGTCTCCCTCTGGTGTCCACAAGGCGCCTCTGCTCTTGTTCTCTTTCCCAAAATCCAAACAATTAAACCTCCAAAAGTGTTTAAAGAGAAAATGGAGTGAAAAGACGCTCTTTATATCATTTCTGTTTTAATTTCATTTCCCAAATTTCTTTATCAGCCTTTCAAAGAGGTGTTTATCATCTTATCTCCAGATGTTACCTCACATTACTTTAAACCAAAGTGTCATTGGTCTGTTGTGTAACTGGTGTGTATTCCTGTGTGCAGGTGTGTGAGCTGGACCTTATTTTTAACTTTGAGAAGGCGTACTACATCCTGGACGAGTTCCTGATGGGAGGAGAAGTTTTAGAAACGTCCAAAGTGGCTGTGAGTGATTCTATGGAGGAGGCGGACACTCTGCTGGAGGTACTGTGAGCTTTATGTGCTATATGCAGATATAAACTGGCAACAAATAAACATATAGGATCAAAACAGGGAAACAACACAACATTTGGACAAGAAAAATCAAGATAGAGGAAAAACTAAATGAATAGCAGCTTTTTAAACAATTATTAATTCAATAAATAATAATTACATCCAAAGTGTGAGTTCAATAGTTTTACATGTTTCCCAATTTCATGTTGTGTTTGCAGTGGTTTGTGGTCATTACTTGCACTGTGTTTTCTTAGAAACTTAAGTCCAGATTACTTCCTGATTCAGTATGTAATGTAAATATCGTACCATCAGTTTCATTTCCTTTGCTCTAACATTTCACTGTTTTTGTAATTTGCATGTTTTTATTTATACGGCATGTCCTGAATTGTTTGCATCTGTGTTGCATGTTTTTTTATCGATTTTAAAACAGAACGTTACACTGAATTTATAAATCTGAGTACAGATAGAAAATGTCTTGGCTAATTCTGACACATCAATGTTAATAGAGCGGTGCAGTGACGAGTCCTAAAACCAGGAAGTGAGTTAGCATTTCATCACTTCCTGTTCCCTCGTCTCAGAGCCAATGGGATCTCTCCATAGGGTTTTGGAAAATATCTGAAATAAGGTCTGTGGTTGAGACAAAGTCAAGAGGCGGGTCACGTTTTGTTCTACGACATTAAACCCATCAGCAGTGACCCCACTGGTGATCTCTGAAGAGTGGACGTGTCTGAAAAACGATGGTTGTTACCAAGTGGCTGAATAGCACTACAGAAGTCGTGGAGGCCGTTGTACGTCATTACGCCGAACACGTAAACACTCCTCTAAGTGTGTTTGCCCTGTTCTGCTTGAAAGCAAGTCCCTGCCTCCTGCAGACTGTTCAAACAAACGCTTCAACTCGTACCATTTAGAATCTGTGTGTTTGAATTTGGATCTGAAGTTGGCGTGACGTTGAAGTCGTGCTGCTGGACTCGGCTGTAGCTCCTTTATAGCATAACGTTAGCATTTAGCTTCTGGCGATCAGATTTATGATTCGAACATTATAAAAGTAGGGTAGACATGTGGAGATTATCCGGTTGAACAAAACGTGCATTTATCAAACAGCTTCGTTTTCCACAGACCTTATTTCCAGCTATTTTCCAAAACCCTCTGGAGAAATCCTGTTGCTTTGTGTCGAGGGAACCGGCAGCTTACTTCCGGGTAAACACGTCATCCCTGCTCCACTTTTATTATTTTGCACCATTCCCGTCAAATAAATTACAAATATATAAATAAACAAAATAGAAAAGAAAGGTTTTGTGGCCTAACCCTAACCCATTCATATTTGTTGATGTTTTTATTGTTCTTCTCCTCTCACAGACGATGGAGGAATACATGAGCAAGCCTACCTACTGAAGACGAGGATTCCTCACTTTTCAAAACTTGAAACAAAAGGTTTATTATTTCTCGTGTTAATTGAGTAATAATGACTCATTTGACGTCATGCTGTGGTCCTCCAACAGCCACAATCTGTGTGCTTTTGAACAATCGTGTTTGACGCACTAAGTGCTTTTTAAACCTCATGTTTATTAATCTCAGGGTTTTACGACTGAAAGTAGTCTCTTCATTACGTGTAAATATGTTGTTGGACTCTCAGCGGTGATGCATTGTGTGATGGGGAGGAAATGAAGAAACACTACACAGCAAGGAAAAAATAAAGTCAATGCTTTATTAACCTCAGGAATGTCACATACGACCACATTAAGAAAGAATTACCCCAAAAAACACAAGAGAACCGAGAGCATCCAACACTGATTTAAGTGTGTGTGTGTGTGTGTGTGTGTGTGTGTGTGTGTGTGTGTGTTTGTGTGTGTGTGCCGAGCATTACTATACTTGTGGGGACCTAAATCTGTTTACACAGTCACGTGTGGGGACTGGCTTCCCTTATGGGGACAAATTGGAGGTCCCCATGAGGGGAATCATTAATTTTAGGGTGAAGTCAATGTAATGTCCCCTGAAGTGATGTATACATGGTGTGTGTGTGTGTGTGTGTGTGTGTGTGTGTGTGTGTGTGTGTGTGTGTGTGTGTGTGTGTGTGTGTGTGTGTGTGTGTGTGTGTGTGTGTGTGTGTGTGTGTGTGTGTGTGTGTGTGTGTGTGTGTGTGTGTGTGTGTGTGTGTGTGTGTGTGTGTGTGTGTGTGTGTGTGTGTGTGTGTGTGTGTGTGTGTGTGTTTTGAAAGGCTGGTGAGTCACATGTACGGATTGTTTAAAAAAGAAAGAAGCATCAAATGAATGTCTGTCACATCTAATAAATCAGAACTGTTGTAAACCTGACCTGCGTTTCATTTTATTCTTCAAAATACTTTATCCTCACCCTCCACCCAAACAACATATATATTTATATATACTATACATCTCTCTCCAGGCTTCATTTCTCCTGTCCGGGTGTGGCGTCGCTCTCTCTCTCGTCAGTGTCTGGGTTCAGGTAGCTCATGAGTTTCATCACCGCCTCGTTATCAAAACCCTTCGTCTCGTCCTCGTCCTCCGTGTGTCTCCTCTCCTCTCTCTCCTCCTCCCTCGGATCAAAGTGCGCCTGCATGTTCTGCTCAAAGGAGCCGGCGCCGCGCTTTGGGCTCGCCTTGTTGTTTCTGTGTTTGCTTATCGGATACCGAGCGAGCATCTGAGCCGCTAGATACGCCGCCAGCTCGTCTTCGTCCAACGTGTCGTCGTAGTCGTCCGGCAACGTGCCGGAGGGGAGGCGTCTCCGTTGTGATGCGGAGGGTTCTGCGAGGGTGTGAAACCGTGACGACGAGGAGGTGGAGGTGGACTGCTTCCTGACGGGAGTTTTCTCTTCAACGCCTCCTAGTCCCAGGATGCTCAGGATCTCCTCCGTCCGCCTTTCTTCGGGGGTCTTTCGCCTCTCGGGAAGTCGTGTGTTGAAGAACGTTCCTTCGGGACTCTTGTGCGTCTTCCTCGGGGACACCGGAGAGGGTTTCCGTGGCTTCGTGGATTCTCCGGTGCTCAGCATGTCCACCAGGTCCTCCGGGGGGATCTGGTACTTCTGTGAGATCTGTATGAGCTGGTAGATGGTCCTCGGATCCATGGTCTCCCTCTTCTTCTTCTCCTCCTCTTCCTCTCTCTTCTTCTCCTCCTCCTCCGTTCTCTCCAGCACTTTCAGGAGGTAGTAGTCTACGAGATTGGCGACTTCATCCGTGTCTTTTGACCTCTTGACCTTTTCTTCCTCGTCTTCGTCCGCTTCTTCGTCATAATCGATCCCTCGGTCCTCCTCCTCTTCCTCTCCCCAGTCAGCGAGATCCCCTCCTACGTCATCATACGCCACATTCCTCACGTTGAACACACCCTCACCTTCGTCCTCCTCCTCTTCCTCGTCCTGCCTCTTCGTCTTCACGCTGGTCATGTGGTCCAGTTCGTCGAACACGGACTGCAGCGTGGCCAGATTCTGCGGCGTGTACTTCTCCGCCACGTTCTCGTTTGTGCGTTTGAAAGGCGCCGGCCCCTCCTCTCCCTCTTCTTCCTCGTCCCCCTCGCCCTCTTCCTCATCCTCAAACATCAGCGGCATCTTCCTGTGGGGCTTGATGCCGTGCTGTTGCACCCTGGGGCGAAGCGGCGTCTGTTGTGAGGCTTTCTCCGTCTCCTGGAGGGTGCTGAGCACAGCCTGCAGCAGCTCCTCGCTCTTATCCTCCCTGCCTTCATCCTCCTCTTCCTCCTCCTCCTCTTCCTCGTTTGGAGCCAGCCTCAGGATCGCTCTCAGCTTCTCGGCGTCGTCCGCCTCGTATCCCGTACTCGTGCCGCTCCTCTGACGAAGGCTCTCGATGAACTCCAGAGCTTTGAGCATGTCGTCGTTGGGGCTCTGCAGGAAGTCGCCTCCTCCTCCTCCTCCTCTCTGGGATTCACTTCCTCGCTGTCGGAGAGAAGCCCCCCGAACGTGAGAGGAGGCGAAAAGGAAGAGGAAGAGGAAGTGGGTGCAACAGATGAGGACAGGTTTGCCCGTGGGGAGTGACGCCATGGTGACGCCTGCAGAGGAGAGACACAAAGAGACCGATGTCAGAGATGACACGTAAAGCTGACACGTTCACGATGGATATGTACCGTGAAAGCCTCTCGCTCTAATCCTCACTTTAATGTCCGGTGTGATGATACACCGCAGAGACACTGATGTCAAAGCACTCGGGTTTAAACCAGATCAAACAAACCGTGTATAATCTATATGTGTACCGGTTAAAGAGTAATTGAGAACAACGTTTATCTGTTAAACACTGCGGGTAAATGAATATGCTTCACATGTCACTTGTTAGATGCTTGTATCCAAAGTGACTTACATACTCAATACTGAGGGCAATCCCCACAGGAGCACTTTGGGGTGAAGTGTCTCAGGGACACAACGACATGCTGACTGCAGTGGGGTTTGAACCTGCTACTCCCTGATCCAAAGTCCAGCACTCTATCCACTGAGCCACATGCAATACCAAAAAAGGTGTAATATTTAAATCAGGTTTCTTTTTAGTGCCTCAATTAACTTAAACAATATTTATATTAACTGTCTTGACCAAACCCTGTTAAAAACAACTACACAAATTGTTGCTTTGTCCGGTTAACTTGAATTATGCTTGTTGTTTTTTTATTTTTGACATTAAAGAAAACATGGAATATGCTTCATTTAAAAAATAAAGTAACCAAATGAGGATGATCGCTAAGAAGCAACTGGTGGTCACTATTTAATTCACTATATTTGTTTATAATAATACAAAATCAATAATAATAATATGTAAAATACATTTACATAAATATAATAAAATATGAAAGTAATAAATAAATACATGATGATAATAAAAATAAATAAAATAATGCTGAAAATAATATAAATAATTAATACAATTAATAATTACAAATGTATATATAATAAATATAAAAGTAATAAATAAGTACATGATGATAATACAAATAATGATTACATAAAAATAACTAACTACATAAATTAATTAATATGTATAATACATATATAAAGTGTGTATGGGTGTTCAGTGTGTTGCTGCCTGTTGCTGCTGCAGCAGTAATATCAGCGCTATTCAGCTCGTGCAAATCTCATTAGTTCTTCAAATTGCTGCTCTCCGCGAGTCACGGCCCCGTTGTCAAGGCAACCCAGTAAGGCTGATGTTTCCATGGAACCCTCCCGTTTACCGTTAATATGCTTAAAACTGCAATTATTACATTTTTTTTTAAAAACTCAGATTAAAAAAAAAAGACGTTGGATAAAGATTGGCCCTCCAGTGCCTGCCCTGAAATGCGCGTGCAAAATTCGCTGAAACATGTTTTTTTTTAATGCAAATTCCTGCACAAATAAGACGATGTTGATCATTGAAACACTTTTTTAGGAGGAGGAGTCAAAGAAAACGATGCAAAACACACGAAAAGCGACGATGCAAACGTAATTGCTGCCGTTATTACGTCCATTTACTTTTTCTTTCATTTCCCCAACCTAATTTTAAATCGCAAAACTTCCTCGTTATCATTTTTTACGTTTTGTTTTATTACCCTTTTAAGATAAACACGGTAACAATCTCGGATACTCCGTAGCGAAATGAGAACAAAGAGACCTGTTCGCCCTACAGATGTGGCGGTGCATCAGGTTGGCAAACAGCTCCTGAAACAAAAGCTGATTCAACAAAGAAGAACTACAACAACCCCTCCCTCTCTATTCTTATATCGTGTGATAGCAAACACACAAAGAGTGTAGCGCGGCTCGTGCATTCAATCACAACCTTACCTGGTGTTAGTAGTTAGTGAGGAGGAGGCTCTCTCCGTCTCTGTGTGAGTCTCAGCACCGCGGACAGCTCTCATGCTATTAGAGGAACCACCTGACCCGTGCGTCACAGAGCGAGGAGATGCGTAACACACACACACACACACACACACACACACACACACACACACACACACACACACACACACACACACACACACACACACACACACACACTTCATTTGAGTCAGCCACACAGAGCTGCTCCTCTCTTTGAACATGAACTGAAACTATATTTGGGACCCAGAACATCTCGGTGGCTGCATAATGGATTCTGTCGCAGTCTGTGATGAAATGAATACATTCATAATGGGGCTATATTTAGGAGCATTGACTGGCTCATAATACTCTTCTTTCTTGGCAGTGATGTGAGCAGTGATGGGGGTTTGTGAGTCTGAGTATTTAAAAGATTCAAAGGCTTTATTTTCAGATGCACATTAGCTGGTTTCAACAAAGAGAATCTTTAGTCCCATGTCTCCGCCAATAATAAGAGATAAATTAAAGTAGTGCAAGAGAGTGGGGAAAGTGAGACATTGGGGCAGGTCAAATGCAGAATTAAGAATGTAAATACATAGAATAAGATTATACATAGAAATCATATTATTGTGTATTATTATAAATACATATGTAGACTGTAAACAAATGTCCGTGAGTTCATCTAGTGGGGATTTCAGAGAAAAGACACATATTCACCCTTTAAATGGTCGTTATCTGCATTTAATTGCTAAATAAATGGGGTTTAATTGCTTAAAAATACACTTAATGAATGTTTGTTCCCCCTTGAATAATTTTGTTTATTTACCGCCTGTGTATTAGACTCATAATAATACCCCCCCCTGTAGTTGAGACTGAGTATTTGCTTTTTTCATTCACTGTGTCTCTGCTGCAGCACTGAGGGACGGAGACAGTTAAAGAGTCCAGCGATGACTCACACATACGGACTCCGCCAAAGAGCCTGAGACGGGGCGGGGTGACAGAGGGACTGCAGAGGGGGGGGGAATGTGTGTGTGTGTGTGTGTGTGTGTGTGTGTGTGTGTGTGTGTGTGTGTGTGTGTGTGTGTGTGTGTGTGTGTGTGTGTGTGTGTGTGTGTCTGTGTGTGTGTGTGTGTGTGTGTGTGTGTGTGTGTGTGTGTGTGTGTGTGTGTGTGTGTGTGTGTGTGGGGGGGGGGGGGGGGATGTGTGTGCGGGGTGTGTGTGTGTGTGTGTGTGTGTGTGTGTGTGTGTGTGTGTGTGTGTGTGTGTGTGTGTGTGTGTGTGTGTGTGTGTGTGTGTGTGTGTGTGTGTGTGGGGAAACTGAGGAAGCAAGAGCGCACTTTTGTCGTCAGCCAGCCTACAGGGTCTCTATTTTTGGCTGCCTGTCAAATCTTGTCTTGTACGGGTGTGTGAGCGTGCAAGTGTGTGTGAGCGTGTGTGTGTGTGTGTGAGTGTGTGTAGCTCTCAGATTCATTCATAAATCCCCCTGGTTGCTGTGCCCGATGTGAGCTCAGGCTATCCTCTACTCGCCTGCTTGTGTGATATTCAGTGAATTTAGTTTTCAGCTTTGTCACAGTATATAAACACTCTCTGTTTGTGGGTTTCTCTACATATTTATGAAGCAAAAGCCATCATACTGTGGAAATATAAATGTCAACTTCTGAATCTGAATAAAGAAATCTGTGTGGATGTTTGTTGTTCGGAGCCTTTGTAATCACCATAACAATGTTCTTTATTGCACCCGAATATGTTCTGACAAACCAATGGCACAATTTTCTGCTGCATTTGCAGTGTGGAAAACGAGAGATGAGTCATACAAAAACATCCCAGTCATTAAAGTCCCAGTCCCGTCATATTCACAATGCATGGATTCATATTGATGTTATTATATCTCTGCCTTTTTCCCTGCAGCAAGAGTGACCGTTATTAGTAGAAATTCAACCTTTACGTTGTTGTCATACTGGATATTTAAGGACAAGAAAGTAACATATTGATATGCAGATGTGAGTTTGACTGAAGAAATGTGTGTTTCAGTTAAAAAATCCTTAATATTTGTGGTTTGGAGCGTTTCCATCCATCCATCCATCTTCTCCCGCTTATCCGTGGTCGGGTCTCTGAGGTAACAGTTCCAGCAGAGAGCCCCAAACGTTCCTTTCCCCTCATCAACCAGCTCTGACTGGGGGGTCCCAAGGCGCTCCCAGGCCAGCGAAGAGATATAATCCCTCCACCTGGTCCTAGGTCTACCCCTCGGTCTCTTCCCAGCTGGACGTGCCTGGAACACCTCCCTAGGGAGGCGCCCAGGTGGCATCCTAACTAGGCGCCCGAACAACTTCAACTGGCTTCAACTCTGAGTCCCTCCCGGATGACTGAACTTCTCCCCTTATCCCTAAGGGAGACGCCAGCCACCCTGCGGAGAAAACCCATCTCTGCAGCTTGTATCGCGATCTCGTTCTTTCGGTCATGACCCATCCTTCATGACCATAGGTGAGGGTAGGAATGAAAATGGCCTGGTAGATAGAGAGCTTTGCCTTCTGGCTCAGCTCTCTTTTCGTCACAACGGTGCGGTAAAGCGACTGCAGTACCGCTCCCGCTGCTCCGATTCTCCGACCCATCTCACGCTCCATTGTTCCCTCACTCGAGAACAAGACCCCGAGACACTTGAGTTCCTTCATTTGGGGTAAGGACTCATTCCCTACTTGGAGCATTTATGTTATAATCACCATAAAATCATCAAATCGTCGTTCTTATTGGACGACCTCTCTAATGTTGTCATACCAGATATTTAAGGAACAGAAAGAAAAAGAAACCAGGACAAAAGAGATGATTTTAATCTCATGTCTCCGTCAGCCTAATTACATTTTCCCTCGTGACGCGCGCACACACACACACACACACACACACACACACACACACACACACACACACACACACACACACACACACACACACACACACACACACACACACACACACACACACACACACACACACACACACACACACACACACACACACACACACACACACACACACACACACACACACACCCAGTGCCAGTTTTGTACTGATAGAGCCTGAGCTGTCTGGCTAATTGCTTGCGGGTTTTGTCTGTGGCAGGATTACTAGTAAACAGAAGCCAATTACAGCTCAGTTCCGCCCCCATTTCCACTGCCTGGCCAGTATAAAAGAACACAAGGTTTTCCTCAGGTCAAACGAGAAGTTTCATACAGGCAATTAGTCGTTATTCCCCTCTCTTGCTGAGCAGTGTGGTGTCATCGCTGGAGGTCACATTTTATAAACGTTGGTGGGTGTGAAGGTTTTCCAGCAAAGGAACTGCAGGCTCTGTTATGTTATAGTCTCATAAAACTGGGCTGTATTTGAGCCGTAGTATGGCTAGATTTTATGTATTTTAATATTCAGATAGAGCTGCTAGAATTTGTGAGGGTGAGCTAATTTGGTATGTGCGATATTATATATAAGACTTTCCAGTAGAAATGTGACTTTACTCCAACCCTTAAAAGAAGTGCACTTACCACAGTCCAAAGTAAACATGTTGTAAACCTTTTGCCAGCTTACATTTCTACTCGAAAGGCCCAAAATAAAGTGTTTCCAATTCTAAATGTTTGTAGGATATGTGTTTCCATTCAACCCGGTTCTCGGAAAAATAGCCTACTTCGAAAATTATCAACATGACCAAAGGTAAAGTGTAGGATACCTTTTTGATTTGCAAGGGTAAACAATGTTTTTTGAGGGTGTGTATTTTATGTATGAATCTCTGTTAGAAGATAAAGCAATGCATTCAAAGTGCTTCTTAAAATAAAGGTAAGACTGTATTAGCATCGGTGTTATACTTAAAGTAAGCTACCAAAAGTAAAATTAGGCTATCCTTATTATTATGGATAATTTCAGAAAAGAAATACATTTAATAATGTTCTGTTCCCTGTTCATAATGCCCTCAGTTTTTAATGTACGTAGTGAACACTGATGTTATGTGCCTTTTGCTAATGTCTTGGAATAATTGTTCAACAAAGTTGAAAGACAAAAAAAAAGAAAAGAAAAACGTAATTAGCTTCGATGCTAACCTCCAGCTAGCTTTGATGCTAACCTCCAGCTAGAACAGTAGAAGATATCGTCAGCCCGACAGCAGAGGACAGTAAGACGGATATCGCACTCTGTGGTCGGGGAGGGAGCACAGTTACACCCCTGGAGACAAGGTGAGAGACATTCCTTATCAATGGTCAATAAAATGGTGACAAGAACCTGTAAACCGGACATCTGTGGGGTAAGTGACTCTGTTTACATGGATGGTCAGTGCCCCTCATCCTCTGTTGCCTAGTGGGTTATATTTAAGAAAAGTGGAAGTTACTCTAAGTAGACCTAGTACAAATATGTTTTAGGTTCTTTTACTAATTATTGATATTGTACTACGTCTTTTCAAATACTATTTGGAGGCACATATTGTACTTTGTCTCCTCTACATTAACTTTACAACATAATAATCTACTGAGGAATTTTGATGCATAATCAGTGGTGTAAAGTACTTTTACTCAAGTACTGTTTTAGTACAGCTTTACTTATTTCAATGCTTTGCTATGTTGTACTTCTACTCCACTACAATTCAGAGGTACATGATGTACTTTTACTCCACTACACATATTTAATAGTTACTTCACAGATGTGGATTAATGATGGTAAATATAATCAAGTGTTGAATCAGACTTTAGTTCCACCTGGAGTAAA
>NC_136902.1:90677565-90682950 GCF_949606895.1 Notothenia rossii | reverse complement strand
GTACTAGGAGCAGTGGGCAGCTATCGTACAGCGCTCCGGGCAGCAGTGGGTAGCCAGTGTACAGCGCCCGGGGTTCTTCTGCACAATTCAGATGTTAAAAGAGTAACTTGTGCATCACTCTCTGAGTACTCGGGTCTCTTAAAGGACTTATAAAAAGGAAATACAATTGAAAAAGCGTATAGAAATTAAATGTATTATTGTTCTAGTGTACTAAACAAATGCACATGCTTTAAGCCCACGTCACACTGTCCCGAAATTGACACCAGATGGACACACGATAAAGGAAATGTTCAAATTCGACTCTGATCGTAGCAACATCGGGCCCTTGGTGAGGCCATCTTAAGCCATCGTATGACCGCCGGTGGAGTTTCTTAGGCTGCGGCGGCAACTTCGTGAGTGGTGGCAAAACCTTTGGCATGCCAAGAAATTGGGGGAGGACCTTGCGAAGGTTCATTTCCGTGTTGAATTTGTTTGTCCATTTTGCCCTTCGTAAAGCCATCGTGAGGGCCTCATGTCAAATCGTGTCATCTTCGTCTTTACTTCGTGTGATCATCGGCGCCATCGGGCATTTTTCGCCTCACGAAGACAATACGAAGGAAACAAGAAGCTGCCCGATTGTCTTAGGAAGGCAACACGACTACGTGAAGCCCTCGCAATACCGTTGTGTAGCCATCGTATTATAGTACGATGACATCGAGATTGCATTTATTGCACAACAAAATCATGTAAACATGTGATGTAAAAAACCCAATTTGTGTTCTGTGAAACTGAAAAGGATATTACGTTGTTTTTGTTACTTTCGTTGCAGTTGTATGTCTTAAATGTAATTTAGGTTAACTTCCTGTTTTATTCATATGCTTTTATTTTGAAGGCGAGTTTACGCTGTTGACAGGAAGTTGTTGTTGCTGCTATGGAAACAACATGACGGAATGTGTGGTTCGGGCGCCATCGTGTGGCCTTCTGAAGGAATCGTACTTGCTTCGGCTGTTGCTTGGCTGTTGACCAAGTTCGGGGCCATCTTCGTGCGAAATTCACAATTCCATATTCGTCCATCTGGTGTCAATTTCGGGACAGTGTGACGCGGGCTAAAAAGCCACTCTAACGTCTGTCCATCTGTCTTTCTGTCAGTCAGTCACTCTTTTAATCAATTACCACTGGCATGTATAAGTTATGTGTTGTGTTCTGGAAGGATTACCTCACTTTTGTACAGATATTCACATAGCTGCTGATCCCCTGACATGTCTATAGACAGTTTGACCTAAAAAACCTAAACATATTTCTATATATACACACTGGCTCTTATAGAGTATTCACATCATTAGTCAACATCTGTATTACATAATTGTAATGGAGTAGAAGTACAAATGAAAATGAAAAAGTACAAGTACCTCAAAATTGTACTTGAGGACAAATCCTTAGTTACTTCCCACCTCTGTGACACTCTGAAATCTTCACTGTCCTGGTCTTTGATGTAGCTTTTTTTTTAGAAAGACCTCTGCTTCTTAAAGTCAAAAAGCATTTACAGCATTGATGTTGCTGTTCTTCTGCACAATTCAGATGTTAAAAGAGTAACTTGTGCATCACTCTCTGAGTATTTGGGTCTTTTAAAGGACTTATGAAAAGGAAATAAATGTGTTCTAGTACACTAAACAAATGCAAATAGTTTAAAGCCACTCTAACGTCTGTCCATGTGTCTTTCTGTCAGTCAGTCTTTTAATCAACTGGCACTGGCATTTATAAGTTATTAGTTGGATTACCTCAGTTTGGTACAGATATTCATAGCTGCTGATCGCCTGGCTTTTCTATAGCACCAACTGTTTGACCTAAAAAAAACTCCACAAATATAGATGGATGAATTGAGATATTTCTATATATTCATTGGCTCTTACGCAGCGTCCACACGGCAGCGTGCGTTGAAGCTTGCCGGTGGGCATGTCTAAAACTCGACCAACAACCAATCACATGAATCTCCCGCCCGGACACACAAGCACGCGGTTTGATTGGCTAGAGCTTGTACTGGCATATGATTTGATTGGCTGACGCTTCCGTCGAAGCTTCAAAAGTTGAACATTGCTCAACTTTTGAAGCGAGCAATGCGAGCAAAGCGAAGCGAGGCTCCCACAATGCAGTTCGGCAAAGCGTGACCTCACCCCATTCAAAGTGAATGGGCAGAAGCGTTGAAGCTTCAACGCACGCCGCCATGTGGACGGGCCGCCAGGGAATATTTTGCTACGGTAAGGTACGTTTATTTATAAAGCATATTTTCAGACACAGAGGCAATTCAAAGGTTATTAAACCAAGTTGCAAGTTAAACGTGGACTCGTTACTTGTGAACATCAAACTGCTCTTTTAGTTCAAAATTGTACGCGGTTTATGACCAAAATACTAACGTATAATGTCCCCCTCAACCTCGATTGTACTTTGTTTTTAGCTGTGTTTAACTGTAGTTTGTGTTTGGGTATAATTAAGGTGGTTAAGTGTTCCCTGAACTTGATTGTATGATTGTGTGCTCGTCCTGTGAGGTTATATCCAGCCTGAGTGGGAACATAAAGTCTTGATCGTTGTTATATTTGACCAATCTGGTATCTAATACATGGTCTTTGGTATAAACAAGATTTTAGGGAGAATTCTTTGTGGTTTTTGGCTGTTTATCAACCTAATAATCTCAGTTGTTCCACCTTTTAATGTCAGCATAACTGCACTCTTTGATCAGTACATGTTACTACCTCCATCTGGTTATTGATCCTCCTCTGGATCCCAGAACTCCCACTGCACAAATCTCTTGAATAATTTATCATCAGAGCTTTCCTTTTCTCAGCCGCTCAGTTCCTGCTCTCCGGCCTCCCCCTCCTGTTGTGAGATTACACCGCATTAATAAATCATACACACAGCGTCAGATACATGCTAATAAATACAAAAGGTCCTTGTGATTGGATAACAAGTGCTCTCTTCCAAAGGCGTGATCGAGCATATCCGTTTTGTTGTGGGACTGAAATATAATAAGCTGTGTTTTAACGAAATAAAGAAACATCAATCTCTTTTCTTAGAGAAATTCGTTTTAAGAGCAATGGGGCGTAGTTTCCTCCAGAGAGTCACGTGAAGCGACGTCCGTTTGTGATGACGCCGCACAGCTGATCGTCTGACAGCAGCCAGCATCATCCAATCAGTGAGCGATACACAGTAAGGGGGCGGGGCGAGTGTCTGAGGATTTTACCGGAGGATGGTCTGGTAGTTCCTCGATCCTCGGTCCTCCGGCAAAAATAAGGCCAGTGGGACGGTACTCAAGATGGCGCAGACAAATCAACTTCCGGTGATACAGAGACCGAGGAGCGAGGAAATGAGAAATAACCGAAGTGAGACGCACCCTTGGTGTTTATTGTCATGTCTCGTTTTCCATTTCCTGTTTTATTTTGTACTTACCTCTTGTCTTTCATTTCAGGCCCTGGTTGTGTTCCGATAATCCAAAAATCAGCTCCTAAATTCTAACCCTATCTCCTATTCCTTGACCTCTGAGTGAAACGTCACGGGGTTAAGGGATAGTGGATAGTGGATAGGAGAATTCAAAAGGACTTAGGAGAAGAGACTGCGGTACTTTAGAGAATCCGACTGCACTTTCACTATCCAACGTGTTTCTGATGCGCCAGCGGACGTCATTGTGTGCGTCTGCTGCTGTGGGGAAACTATGGAAACTACAGTTTTCTATACAACGGACTAAAACACGGATGTTTAATAAGAACGAGGGACTCATCTAGAGACTCTGCACCGTGCTCTGATGCTGTTGCTGTGTGCTTTATGAACAACAGAGAAACATATTCTTCATGACCAAAGTTGGAATTTAAATAAAAAAGGAAAGTGAAACTTATGCTCGTCGCCCTCTCCCTCCGGTCCACATTAATACAAATGATCCCAATACGTATGATTGTATGAAAAGATCTTAAAATCAATACAAATGTATTTATTATAAACGTTAGTCCTTAACATCTATCACGGTGTATATCACCATTCAAACATCTTTTAAAAGTTGAACAAACCCCACACAGCTCAGTGAAATGTTGACTTTATTTGATCATTTCAGTAAAAACTAACGTTCATATTTCTCTTTTTGATTATAATACTGATGAACGTTCAGAACAAAGCACTTTGGCAACTCACCACATACGTTTTAAAAAGCTTAATAAGCACCGTAACTTTCACGATATAATTTCTCCGTCATAATCGTTTGTTTCCGTGAACGGCCGACTGTTGTGTGACGGCAAATGCTGCGGCTGCAAGGCATTGTGGGGCAGCATTTTCTCCTCTCCTTTCGGTAAGGGAGGTCCAGTGGTTCCTAAGCTAAAGGAAGTTATAAAGGAAGTTTGAAACCTCCTTTCCTATGATGTAGAGAATTGGAACGGCACTTATCATGGCTGCCACTGAGGGACTTCCGGGTCATTTCACTCCGTTAGGAAGGTTCCTAAGCTAAATGGACTATTGGAACGCAACCCCTGTTTCTTCCTCCCCCGGTGTGTTTTTCCCGCCTTCATCAGTGTCTGCCCCGCCCCTGATTGTTTCCACCTGTTCCCACTTTTTTAAATAGTCCTGTCTCTCCCCTGTCCTGTGTCAGTTCGTCTTGTTTGTTTCCCCGAATGGTTGTGCCAAGCCTCAGCTCAGAAAAGATCGCTTTCACTCATGTCAGGTTTTGTTGTTTTGTTAATTTTGTAGGCTTACATTTCTTTCTTAAGTTCTCTTTTTGTTATGCATAGTTGTTCCTCCTTGTGAGCGCTTTTTGTTAATTCCAGTACCTACTCTGTTAAGAGGGATTTCCTGATCTTTGTAATTAAAGATACTTTTTTTACATTTAAGACTTCTGCAACTGGGTCGTGCATTTGGGTCCATCGGTGTGTGGCGAGGTCCTGACACATTGTGTCACGATCTGTCTGTGTTGTGTTTTGTCTTGTCTTTTTCTGTCTTTGGTTTCCTGTTTTATTTTGAAAAGTGTTCACCTTCTGTCTTGCCTGTTGCTTTCTGTCTGTTTTCCCTCCCTGATTACCCGATTGTGTTCACCTAGTGCCCCTGTGTTTTCTCCTCTCTCCTCACCTGTCTCTTGTTTGTTTCATTACTCCTGTGTGCATTTAGGTTCTGTGTTTTCTGTTAGTCTTTGTGAGTTCCTTGTTGTTGTTGGACTGTGTTTACGGGGAAGAGTTCTGTCTGTAGCCTTGAAATAAAGGTATTTTCTGTTTATCTGCATTTGGGTCCTGCTTGCCTCTCTCAAGCCTGACACATTGTTTTTATCTCCTTAAAAGTAGGACTGTTTTGGGAGGGTTGCTAATATCTAGATCAGGGGTTCCCAACATTTTTTCCCAAGAGCCCCCCCAAATGACTCCTGTTGGAAGTTTTATGCAAATG
>NC_136902.1:90647565-90672565 GCF_949606895.1 Notothenia rossii | reverse complement strand
CTGTAAAGCCAAACAGGTTTTGTGATATTTGGCTATTTAACTAAACGTTGATTTGATTTAACAAAGCTATGTAGGGCTGCATAATTAATCGAGTTGATCAAAACTGCAATTTTGAAATCTGACCGAATAAGTCTTAAATATTATTTTTCGGAGCTGCAAATATTGTTCCAAAGACTAAACAAAACATATTTGTTTGGAACTGATCTTTTAAATAAATCACACCATGATCATCAATACATTTTTTATGATAATGAGAATAATAATGGAGAAATGATCATTCCCTCCTTAATTGTTCTCGCAAAATCAGTAAAAATGTAATCACAATAAGTTCATTTGTCCAGTCGTGCAAATTGTATTTCTATGGTATAATCCTCCACACAGAGCTCCCACTAACCTGATATATGTGTGAGTGATCGAGCCTGAGGCATGCATCCTTTTTTCTTTTCAACTTGCACTTCCCAATAACCTCACCGCGGCAGATCAATTCAGGAAACAGATTGGGCAATTTCAAATTCCCATAAAGCCGTGAGTCATTTCTACACAAAGAGGCTGCCAGTGTTAAGCCCGTTCAGCAGCTGATTCCCCACATTAGTCTGGAATAATTGAAACCCCACTCTCACATTCAGTGTTAGTGGGTCATTGCTCAAAGCTTTTTGTTTGGGTTGATCCGGCCCCTGCACCTTCTCCATTGTAGTGAGCGATGAGGAATTAGGCTTTTAATTGCCGGTTAAACTGGGCCTGATTCTGGTGGTCGCTGAGTGCCCGGAGAGAGACAGGAAGCAGCTCTAAGACAGCGGCTGTCTGCGGAATCCATCTGTGACAAGAAGAGGTTTAAAGAGAGAGGAAACAGAGAGAGAGAGTCTGTAGTGAAGCCAGGATGACTCATAGGTCAGATGTGTGTGACTGAATGAGAAACGTGAACGTTTGTGTGTGTTGTGGTGGAAATGTACCGAGACAAACTAACCAACAGAGGTGGGAAGTAGTGGAGCACAAATACTTTGTTACTGTACTTAAGTACATGTTTCTGTTATCAGTACTTTACTCCATTTTTCATACCTGTACTTTCTACTTCTTACATGTTGAACACAAATACCTGTACTTTCTACTTCTTACATGTTGAACCCAAATACCTGTACTTTCTACTTCTTACATGTTGAACACAAATACCTGTACTTTCTACTTCTTACATGTTGAACACAAATACCTGTACTTTCTACTTCTTACATGTTGAACTCAAATACCTGTACTTTCTACTTCTTACATGTTGAACCCAAATACCTGTACTTTCTACTTCTTACATGTTGAACCCAAATACCTGTACTTTCTACTTCTTACATGTTGAACTCAAATACCTGTACTTTCTACTTCTTACATGTTGAACTCAAATACCTGTACTTTCTACTTCTTACATGTTGAACTCAAATACCTGTACTTTCTACTTCTTACATGTTGAACTCAAATACCTGTACTTTCTACTTCTTACATGTTGAACCCAAATACCTGTACTTTCTACTTCTTACATGTTGAACTCAAATACCTGTACTTTCTACTTCTTACATGTTGAACTCAAATACCTGTACTTTCTACTTCTTACATGTTGAACTCAAATACCTGTACTTTCTACTTCTTACATGTTGAACTCAAATACCTGTACTTTCTACTTCTTACATGTTGAACCCAAATACCTGTACTTTCTACTTCTTACATGTTGAACACAAATACCTGTACTTTCTACTTCTTACATGTTGAACTCAAATACCTGTACTTTCTACTTCTTACATGTTGAACTCAAATACCTGTACTTTCTACTTCTTGCATTTTGAACTCAAATACCTGTACTTTCTGCTTCTTGCATGTTGAACACAAATACCTGAACTTTCTACTTCTTACATGTTGAACTCAAATACCTGTACTTTCTACTTCTTGCATTTTGAACTCAAATACCTGTACTTTCTGCTTCTTGCATGTTGAACACAAATACCTGTACTTTCTACTTCTCTCATGTTGAACCCAAATACCTGTACTTTCTACTTCTTACACGTTGAACCCAAATACCTGTACTTTCTACTTCTTACATGTTGAACACAAATACCTGTACTTTCTACTTCTTACATGTTGAACACAAATACCTGTACTTTCTACTTCTCACATGTTGAACACAAATATCTGTACTTTCTACTTCTTACATGTTGAACACAAATACCTGTACTTTCTACTTCTTACATGTTGAACCCAAATACCTGTACTTTCTACTTCTTACATGTTGAACTCAAATACCTGTACTTTCTACTTCTTACATGTTGAACTCAAATACCTGTACTTTCTACTTCTCACATGTTGAACTCAAATACCTGAACTTTCTACTTCTTACATGTTGAACTCAAATACCTGTACTTTCTACTTCTCTCATTTTCCAAACAGGCTGGTTCCTTTAGTCTGAATGTGTGTTTGGTGGCGTGATCATTATTATTTAGAGTCATTGCGTGCCTATTGATTTGAACACGATCCGTGTATCCATCATTTCCTGGTCTTCTCTAAAGAAGAGGGACCAATGAAAACGTTGTCATGTTGCCGTTGGTCACCATGGAAACATTCATTAGCTAACAATGACATTATTGTTCTATTAATATAAAGGGAGGTCAGGTACTCTTTAAAACAGCTGCTAGTTATGGGTACTTTTTACTGAAGTACATTTCAAAGCCTCTTTACTTTTACTTGAGTAAAGAAGTTTAGTCAGAACTTCTACTTTTACCAGAGTACTTTTAAACACGAGTATCTGTACTTCTACTTGAGTAAAGGATGTTTGTACTTTTGCCATCTCTGTGTGTGAGTGAATGAGAGTGTGTGTGTGTTGTGGTGGAAATGTCTCGAGACAAACTAACAAATAATAATAAAATAGTGAGGAAACCTTTCCGTTATACTGAAGATAAGATAAGAAGAATTTTATTGATCCCAAGTTGGGAAATACTACTACTACTTTTAAATCCAGGCTGAAGACCTTTCGTTTTGCCGCTGCTTTTAATTGAACTAGTCGCATCTCAAACTGCACTGTAACTTCTATTCATGTATTTTATACCTGTGTTAATCTTTGCTTTTGAATGACTGTTTTTCGACGCTCTTCTGTGTGTTTGCACATGATCTTTGAAAAGCACTTTGAATTGCTTTGTGTTGAAAGGTGCTTTATAAATAAACTTGCCGTTTGAATTTGCACATTATGCAAAATGATGCCCCGGTGTTAATTTGTCTCTGAGGGAGAGTCAGGTCTCTCCGACCTGCATAGTGGTGTCGTGTCGTCTTTCTGTGAGGCATTCACTGACTGCAGATTTTACAACACTGATCATAAAAATGCATCAATGTGATTTTTCTCTTTGATGGAACATTTACTTTTTATATGCACTTTAAATGCTTCTCCATTTGCTTTATTGACACCCTTATGCACAGGCTTCACTGTGAAGCTCAGGGATGTTTCAGCAGGGAATGTAACTATGTGTGAGACCTTATAAAACAGTCTTTACTATTACTGACCGCCCCTTTGAGTCCTAGCTGATTCCAATATCAAAGGAAAAGAGCAATCATCAAGGTTATGGTGCTCCGTCTGCTCCAGTGAGATGTACAGGGACCGGATGTATTCATTTGAGCTACAATGGAATCTGTGTCCAATATTCACAAGGACGTTTTGTCCTCTGAAAGCTGATTTAATCTCTATGTTCATGTTGGACGGCTTAATGTTTTGGTTTTATGGCCTGTATGTTGACTTTTTGGGGTAAATGCCAACATTCTCTGAAGTTTTGAAAATAAAAGAAACAATTCTATCAGCTAAAAAGCTCAGAAACTGCCTTTTATTGAGTGAAAGAGACATGGTATGTATTAGGGCGTGGCTTCTTTGTAATTCATACGATTGGATGGTGGCAGTATTTCTTCGTCCTACAACTTCTTTGCTTTATTCTCTGGTTTATTTATACAAATGTTGTCTCTGCTGGTGCCAAAGAAACAGTATGGCAAAATCCAAAACGCCACACTCCAACCATTGGTTTAGGACATGATGAATTTACTTTACCCAATCTATGGTATTTGGTTGTAAACTCAACTAAATATGATTAGTTGATGGCTTTTTCAAAAGTTGATTCAATTAAGTCTGAGACAATTTGAACCGTAAATGGTAATTGGACTGTACTTATCTAGCGCTTTATCCAGTCTTTAAGACCCCTCAAAGCGCTTTACATACTACATGTCATTCACCCATTCACACCCTTTCATACAGAGCAGTGTACCTTACTCTAGGACCTAACATTCACACACATTCACACACCGTTGGCCATCGGGAGCAACTCAGGGTTAAGTATCTTGCCCAAGGATACATCGACATGTTGACTGCATGGGCTGGGATCGAACCCACAACCTTCTGGTTGAAAGACGACAACACTCCCTCACAGCCACAGTCGCCCTAAAAAAAAAAAAAGTCAGAGGGTCGCCAAACATCTGCAGGACTCATCATCCAGGGGTCATGAATATCCATCCATCCATCTTCTCCCGCTTATCCGTGGTCGGGTCGCGGGGGTAGCAGTTCCAGCAGAGAGCCCCAAACTTTCCTTTCCCCTCATCAACCAGCTCTGACTGGGGGGTCCCAAGGCGCTCCCAGGCCAGCGAAGAGATATAATCCCTCCACCTGGTCCTAGTTCTACCCCTCGGTCTCTTCCCAGCTGGACGTGCCTGGAACACCTCTCTAGGGAGGCGCCCAGGTGGCATCCTAACTAGGTGCCCGAACCACCTCAACTGGCTTCAACTCCGAGTCCCTCCCGGATGACTGAACTTCTCCCCTTATCCCTAAGGGAGACGCCAGCCACCCTGCGGAGAAAACCCATCTCGGCCGCTTGTACCCGCGATCTCGTTCTTTCGGTCATGAACATTTGTACCATATTTTACTCAAATCTACCTAAAAGTTCTTGAGTTTTTTTCAGTCTGGATGAAAGTGATGGTGAAATGATGACATGAACTCCAGAGAGCAAAGGGACGTGTGTCTGTACTCTGACATTAGAAGACAGGACTTTCCCAGACATAAAGCAAACACACAGGCTGGAGAGCTGCAAGACGTTAACCACTTGAGACAGGAGAACGATATAACTCAAAATGAAACTTGGCCACACAAAACCAATAATTGAAAATCAAAAGCTTCCCCTTTTGATTTGATTTAGACAAAGCCAATACTGCATGCTTAACCGTCTCCTCTCTTGCTGTTTCTCTCATATCTCTCCTCAAGATCTTTGGACTAGTCAGGAAATCATATAGCAAACAAAAAGAACAGGCACACTAACAAATAGCTTTTATCTCAGGTGTCAGAATCACTATGTACATCCGTTTCCTCTCCCGTCACACATTACACAGCTCCTGAAATACTCTAGTAGATTTCTTTCTTCATCGGTGGCTTCATGTTTTCATTTGATGTCTCCCAAAACTACGTACGGACAGCCATGCATTGGGTGGAAGGAATTCATTTGTGCAAAGCGTCAAAACAACTGGATTATCTGAGGCGTGGTGACAGAGGTTCACTGTGAATTCAATTAGCTCCGGAGAAGAGGAACTGAGACCCGGTACTTTTCATGTCATGTCACGTTGATGCCCACACACAGTTCGATTACTGAGGGAGAAAAATGACTGCAATTACACTGAGTCACTGGAGAGAGAGAGAGAGAGAGAGGGCTGGAGAGAGGGATGTGTGTTTTGGACTAAATATATTCTGCTTCAACGATAACAAAGTCGTGTGAAACCCATTCAAAGTCAACATACGTCATTCTCTGCTACTAGGAGTCTGTAGTAATGACACAAGACTGACTTGGGTTGCAACGTGAAAAACAGACCTAGTGTTTAAAACAGGTAAAAAACAAACAAAAAGAAGTTTCATGTTAACATGAATGCTTATCTGACACAGGACCTAGCAGCTATGAGCTAACCGCTAGCGACTTTGATAACCAGGAAAAGCAAACCGAACGACACCGAACATAGCGACTGCACACTTGTTCAGCTTGTGGATAATATAAGATCAAGGCCTTAAGGAGATATTTAACAAGAGCCCTTTATCGCTAAAGGGCTCTGAGCCGCATTACCACTAAAGTATGCTTACCTTGTTTTCATTGATAATGTTGTTAAAAATGCCCGAGATCTCAAGTGTATCATATCAATACGGCCTGAAACTGGATACAAGTCCAAACTGTTAGGTCAAACATCAAGGCTAAGGCATGCTCAAAAGCATCAAGAAGCTATTGCAGGAAATAGACGCTATTTGATTTAAATTGAGGTATTTGTCTTTTGTTAAAAAAATATTGGAAACATTTCTTGTAATGTAATGTTAGCGCATAACTCAGCAGATGTAGCTGTCTTTTCACATATACCTTTCGAAGACCTCACAGAACACACACACACGATACGATGTTACTTTATTAGTCAGACCAAGTCGGAAATTTGACTTGCGTCACAGCAGCTCCATGTCCAACACCAATATAGACAAATATCCAGACACAAATACATGAAACACAAACAACAAACATTTAATATAACAACAAAATCAGTGAGAGAAAACATGCTCAAGAGCCTTCAGCGAGCATTTGATCTGGGATTTAGCTCTGTGTTTACTGTGAGGATTGACTGATGCACAAAGGATGCTTCAAAGGATGCTTCAGTCGGACCTTATTGAATGGTGGGACCCTGTATCTCCGATTAGATGGTAGCAGTTCATACTCACTGTTCAGAACATGGTTTGGGTCAGAGATGATGTGGTTGGACAGCCTCACTAGGTTGTTATGATAGGCTGAGTCACAGAGTCTCTGACAGGTTGACCAACAATCTTTGAGCAGATTTTAGGTAAAGCAGTTTTGATTTTAAAGCTGTACCAGTTAGTATTGCAGTACTGCAGAATAGACAAGATCACAGATGTAAAGAACAAGAGAAGAATTTATCTTCTCGCCCCAAAAGACCTAAGACGGCAGAGAAAATAAATTCTTTGTTTTGTCCTTTACACACACACACTCGAACACACACACACACACACACACACACACACACACACACACACACACACACACACACACACACACACACACACACACACACACACACACACACACACACACACTCGAACACACACACACACACTCGCTCTCCTCAAACAATGAATCCCACTTTGCTCAGGTGCACAGCTGGTATCCATGGAGACCAAATGTGGTGCTTCTCTGAATGGATGCCCTGCTGACGAACGGCTCATGTCATCGGACTGGCACACGCACACACGTACACAGACACACACAGACACACACAGACACACACACACACACACACACACACACACACACACACACACACTCTGACAGGCCTAGATATCTTCACACTAAAGCTGAAGGTGTATTATAGGCGGAAATACGTGTTGGTTTTCAGTAAAACTGTGATAACATTTAGATTTCACTACAAAATAATAATAATAATTAACAACCACTTTATTACTGATATATCTATGGATAATGTCAAAAACAAACCAGCACATACAGAGCATCATTTCCATTTAATTACAAGTCATTTTTCTGGCCACCTAACAAATGTAAGTCCATTTTTTCTTTTTACATCCGTCTGACAAAATATGTGTCTCGTAGCTGCTAAATAAGCCGTTGTTTTCACCAGGTCATTGCTAACTGTGTCTCTCTGGATCTGAATGCTTAGGAAGTCGTGTAGAAAGAAGTTTAGAGTCAAACTTTTATTTACTTCTGAGGCAATACAGGTGGAGTACTCGGAGGGTCCGAGCTCACCTTGATGGCAGAGGTCACTGCAGTCAGTAAATCCTCGGAGACACAGTGGAGGCAGATTAAAATGCTGGAAATTGTCAGGTTGCTTCGGTCCACACGTCTGTTTGGGTTTTTAGGAACAATGGCTCCAGATTTCAGGGTTTTCTTTGTATTGGAAAGGTGAATAAGTGTGTTTCTTAAGATAGGTGCTCAAGTCCATGGGGTGCTGTCACCGCTGCAATCCGTTCGTTTCCATTCAAACTCTTTCCATAGTACAGTTCAAAGGGGACTTAAAAGGATCATTTTCACCCATACAAATGTGTTTCCCCCCCCCTCAAACGCCTGGAGGTTTCTCACCATACTGATAGTTCCCCCATCCCAACTCAATGGAGCTGAAAGGAATTGGATTTATGATGCACAGCATTAAAAATGAACTGAAAAGCGATATTTATTTTTCAAAACAATGTCCACTTCTTTCTGGATAATCCCCATGCCATTGTGGGATTTTACATTTTACATGGTAGCATTTATTTGGTTTAAAGTAGACACATGTTCCTAACCCAGATCCACAGAGAAGTTGTGGAAGAAAGAAATACGGATTTGTGCTTGAAGCTGCACAAACAACTGTATGTGTATTTTTGCAAGATCAAATTGACATTAAAGCTCCATTCACCTTAAACTAGTTGTCATTTTAACACAAAACTAAGATGTTTTTCTAAACCATCCATTCATCCATCTTCTCCCGCTTATCCGTGGTCGGGTCTCGGAGGTATCAGTTCCAGCAGAGAGCCCCAAACGTTCCTTTCCCCTCATCAACCAGCTCTGACTGGGGGGTCCCAAGGCGCTCCCAGGCCAGCGAAGAGATATAATCCCTCCATCTGGTTCTAGGTCTACCCCTCGGTCTCTTCCCAGCTGGACGTGCCTGGAACACCTCTCTAGGGAGGCGCCCAGGTGGCATCCTAACTAGGTGCCCGAACCACCTCAACTGGCTTCAACTCCGAGTCCCTCCCGGATGACTGAACTTCTCACCTTATCCCTAAGGGAGACGCCAGCCACCCTGCGGAGAAAACCCATCTCGGCCGCTTGTACCCGCGGTCTCGTTCTTTCGGTCATGACCCATCCTTCATGACCATAGGTGAGGGTAGGAATGAAAATGGCGCGGTAGATAGAGAGCTTTGCCTTCTGGCTCAGCTCTCTTTTCGTCACAACGGTGCGGTAAAGCGACCGCAGTACCGCTCCCGCTGCTCCGATTCTCCGACCCATCTCACGCTCCATTGTTCCCCCACTCGAGAACAAGACCCCGAGATACTTGAACTCCTTCACTTGGGGTAAGGACTCATTCCCTACTTGGAGTGGACAGTCCATCGGTTTCCTGCTGAGAACCATGGCCTCAGATTTCTTTCTAAACCTCACAGATTTATCGTTGTTTTTTGTGATGGAGGCAACGGACAAAAGTTATGTACTGTCAGATCAGGAAACGTCCCTCGAGAGGGCTCAGATAAACGATGTATTTGACTGTTTCATTCAGAGAAATGGTTGCCTTATCTTGTTGAGAAAGTAATGTGGGAGATTCTGTGGAAATACTGGAGTGAAGAAGGAACTGAGCTATAAAGCAAAGCTCCTAATGATCCTCTCCTCTGTCCTCAAGCTGTGTGTAAAGAGAGGACGATATCACTGATATAAGTGGCTAGGAAGAGATTTCTCTGGAGTGGATTAAAGATAAGCCAGCTCTTACTAGTGTTTACAGCAGCGTAACATATCCCTTTAGCATTCACACTCCAACAATCACCATCTGAAGAGTCTTTTCCTGACCCTGACATAGTTAGCAAATCAGACAACTCTCAAATGTACAATTTCTTTGGTTGTTTTTGGAGCTCTTTCTCTGGCTCTTGTTTGCTCTTTATCTGTTGAATTAATCCCCACTCTCTGGAGGCAGGAAGAGTACAACCGTGTTTCCATGAGAGTTATCATTTTGTAACATCCGCCCTTAATGGTTATTGCTCTGTTTTGTCCCTTTGTCTATAAATACCCTGGTGGGATGAGTCACAATCCACTACTTTCTGTGTATCTCCTTCTCTGCACCTAAACACAATGCAAACATGGACAAAACCTAAAGTGAACACAGTATTATGTTCATATTATTATAGAGATGTAATAACTGCCTTCAAAGCGCAGACAGAATAGATGATTTGTCGTGCAGATTCTGTTCTGAGCACAATGTACAAATAAGAGAGACACCTATCATTGTAAATATCATAAAGTGCAGCTTTAATGTGATGATTTTCCTCTCAGCAAACCTCCAATCATTCAGAAAACACCTTCATGTAAAAAGCTTGCTGTTCTCCAGTTTGTTATAATGTTATGTAAACGCAAGGGATGTACAAAATATAGATATTTTCGGCCAGTAGCGTCAACTAACTAATGCTGCGTTCAGACCGGACGCGATGCGATGTTTGGGGGCGGCGCGATTACATGTAAAGTCAATGCAGAGACGCAGACAGAAGCGAATTCGCTCCGAGGGCGAGCATGAAGCGGTGGACGCGAATTCCGTAGCGCGATTGAGGTGACTTGAGGGGGCCACGATTTTTTTTAAATGCTGGCCACGACCAGCATTTAAAAAAAATTCAACATTTTCAACATATTCGAGTGACGCGTTCTCGTGGTAGCCAATCAGCGGTGAGGATCTCAGCCTGCCGTCACTGACGTTCAACCAGAAAACATCAGCCGTTAGCTGTTAGCAGTTAGCCCTCAGAGCTCACAGCTCCTCATATCTGTTCAGAAACTGGACAGAAGTGAAACAAGTACAAACCACAGACTGTCTGTGTCATGGCGAATACAGTCGCTGGTTTATTTATGTCTGTAGGCCGTTGTTATGAGTGTGGACGGAGAATATACAACGTTAGCTTAGCCTGGTCGACCCAATCTCCATTCAGAAAACAAGCATTTTAAAAAGGTTTTTCGCCTGCCGTCTGTCTGCAGACTTGTCAAAGCATTAATTCATGGTTTTTACTAACCGGTATCAGTATGTTGTTACGTCGGCATCATTTTGAAACGTGTATTACAATTAAATCACGGTAAAATATGTTCATTTTGTTGTAGTTGTAGCCCCCTCTCCAGCGCGTCTTTGAATGATGCGAGTAAACACAGCTGACAGCCGCGGGGAAACTCGAGCGATTAGAGCGAAGCAAATTATTCGCATCGCGTCCGGTGTGAACGGAGCATAACAATAACTACTAATAACCTGCTTACCATCCCAACCAAATCTAACTCACATCACTATTGGTGACAGAAACCAAACAGTCCTGACCCATCACATTTCATTATATTTTTCTAGTTAGTAAATCAAAAAACTAGTATGAAAGTTGTGGTGTCTTCTTCTGAAACGGTGAAAAAAAACATCTGCACGACAAAATGTTTGACAATTGTTCTTCTTCTCTGCAATTTTAAAATTTGAAATGTAAGCAATTAAAAATAATTTCGGCATTGACCTAGTGATTGGAAAAACATTATATCTTATCAAACTAAATACAGTCAAGTGAGAACCTTAACGTCTCTGAAAAAGAAACTAATTAGCATTTCTGGTTTCCTTGTTTGAAAGACCATGGATGTTTTAATTCCTTTCTGTTAGATTTCGGAAATTACTTTGGTAGTGAACTCAAGCTCGAGAGATTTTAACGTTCTACTCAACCTGATCAAATATCTCGGTACCCCAAATGTGAATTTAGCAGCTTTTATTTGTCTCAAAGAAGGCGTGTCTAAGAGGAGACGACTAAAAATGATCACCTTGAAAACAAAATGGTAAATGGACTTTACTTATTAACGCTTTATCCAGTCTTTTCCCTCAAAGCTCTTTGCATACGACGAGTCATTCACCCGTTAACACCTCATTCATGGAGAGCAGTACCAATAATAGTAACACACACACACACACACACACACACACACACACACACACACACACACACACACACACACACACACACACACACACACACACACGCACACACACGCACACACACACACACACACACCCGGTTAACACTTTTTTTTACCATTTCCATTTTAATTTGCACCTCAAAAATCATTTAAGTGGTGTCATTTGTGAAGATATTTTTTAAAGATGTTAGCCACAGATCTTATTTTCTGCAATAATCCAAAACGCAAACCCATTGACCTCTGTTCAAAGAACCCAGTGCGATGCTAACGTCAGGGTTTTCCAGCAACACCATGCTCCTTTTTAATACAATGCGTGATGCGGGACTCTTTCTTGTCTTGTTTTTCTTCAGGAGACGAGCAGGTTGATGTATTCCTGTTTCCTTCTTAGCACCGAGCCCCGCTGCATTTGTGTGTGTGTGTGTGTGTGTGTGTGTGTGTGTGTGTGTGTGTGTGTGTGTGTGTGTGTGTGTGTGTGTGTGTGTGTGTGTGTGTGTGTGTGTGTGTGTGTGTGTGTGTGTGTGTGTGTGTGTGTGTGGCTGCAGTTCAATAAAAGGGCTGGCTTGTGCTCTTCCTTCTTAATGTTTCATGTCTGTTGATTTGAGCAGTCTTTACTTCTTCCTTCACTATCTCGGTCTGACTCGTTCCATCTTTCTCTCTACTTTGTTCTGTCAGTCCCACCCACCCACCCACACACACACACACACACACACACACACACACACACACACACACACACACACACACACACACACACACACACACACACACACACACACACACACACACACACACACACACACACACACCCCTCCTTGTTCATTAGGATAAATAACTGCAGACCCACCCAGGAACATAACAGCCTTCCTCCTCAGCCTCTGAACACACTGTTGTTATGCAGTCAGTCCCTACACATTACCTGCCTGCTGCTAATGCCATGTAGCCAGATCGTAATAAGATAAGATAATAACAATAAAGCTTTATTGATATAGCACTTTTCATACAACACATGCAGCTCAAAGTGCTTTACAAAACAGAAATAAGAAATAAGCAACAAGAAATTCCCCTCAGATTATTCGTTAAGAACTTTAAAGGTACATGCAGCAAAATCCAACATTTTACCCGGTTAATAGACACAAGGAGGTAAAAGGTATTAAGTACAAATAAAATAAATAATGATTTCTCTGCGACAGATAAGACACAAGACAACTGAGTCGAGGCAACAATATAAAACCCCATGAAACAAAGTGAACATTTAGGTACAACAGAAATACAAATCAAAAGATAATAGTAGTAAAAATGTCATAATTCTAAAAAAGGTTAAACGATTAAAAACAGCAACGTAGAAAGAAATATTGCTATTGAAATAAAGATGGACCTTTATTAATCCCAACAGACTTAACAGGGTAAAATGGGAAAAACCAGGACAGCTCACATTCACTCAAGATTAAAGATTAATAAAGTTAAGGATAAAATTAAAACGATATTGTTACGTGCCTTAGTGGGTGCTTGTGTGTGTGTGTGTGTGTTTCAGGGTGTTTCTCAATGTTGAGGACGCTTCCTTGGTAGGACATGTCTTCCGAGTCACTTCCTTCAGAAGCGAGGCAAGAATCCTTCCTAGCCTCGGAAAACGAAGAATGGTGGAACAGGCTAACAGGTTTGCAGGTGTGCGTCATATGCGAGGCCCCGCCTTAAATGGCGATTTCCGCCAAAGATTTGGAAATTGGTCCGTGCGCAAAGCATTGTGGGGATTTTAAGACCGCGGAGGATACACATGTGCAGCCTTGAAATTTCCCACAATGAAGGACGCCGGCCTCTGTAGAATTCCAAGCATCCTGGACATTGGAACAGTCCTTCGGCGGCACTCGATGATGTAGCATCCTTGAAATAGTGGCTCTGGAGCATCCTTCCTCGATGTTGAGAAACACCCTCTCTCTCCTTCTCCTGTGAGCTGCATGGATGGCAGTGGATGATCTGTGCAGCAGTGTAGTGTTTGGTTGTTGTCTACGTGGGATGTGCAACTTGTAGAAGTTCTGAGAAGTGTTATGGTTTACTGTGGTCGCTTTCTGTTATGAGAAAGTTGTTTTGTTTTGTCGTAAGTTTGCAAATTGGCTGGTGAGCCACTTTTTATTTTATTAATTAAAAGACCATCTTGTGGCTTCACAAATCAGTTTCCTCTCTCCCGGTTATTTTACATGTTGCTACTTCCCTTTGGTACCCCTACAGTTAAAGGTGGGGTAGGTAAGTTTGAGAAACCGGCTCGAGATACGCTTCTTGTTATATTCCATGGAATGCTCTTAACATCCCGATAGCAATGAATATCTGAAGTGCTTTGACAATAAATCCATAATAAATATCATCTCTGGACCAATCATCTGAGCCGGCCCGGCTAAAGTAACTGGATGGCCTGTCTGTCTGTCAGCCTTCCATCTGTGCACAAACTTATCTCGTGCCCTCATTGGTCATGTGCGCGTTCCTGTGTGTTGGAGGAGGGGCTCTGTGAGGAAGTGGCAGATTTGTTCCGGCTGTGTATTTTTAAATTCTAGCGCACTCGAGCTGGTTTCTCCAAAATGACCTACCCCACCTTTAATTAACTTTGAAATAAGAAATTAATTAAATGAACATATATGCATATTTGGGTCATATATACATGTACAGCATGTGTGCCTGTAATGTGACATGATCTTAGATTTAATTAGGAAAGGTTGCAGTGATGTTTTATATGAAACTAAATGAGGATGAAATACTCTTTGAAGCATTTTTACAATTCAATTACAACGTTACATTTTGTTCTTGGATATAACACATTCTATTAACATGTATATATGTAGACTTCTTCGGGTTTGGGTCATAACATTTTCATTGCCATTTCTACACTTTGTGCATATGACATTAACACATTTGGATCTTGAATCTTTGAATGCTTCTTTAGTCTTATAAATTCACATTGTGTGCCCACGTTTCCATATTAATTAACAGAGAATTACATGACTGCGAAGTGTTTTAAAATATTTTTCACCAAGAATGAGACATTTATCAAGTGACTCACTCCTACTAAGAGCAAAGTTTGAGAGTAACGTTTTTTTTTAAAAGCTCACAAGCAATCACATATAAGGCTATTAACAACATTGTTCATTATATCATTACAAAAAAAGAGGACATCAATTCTAGTAATTCAAAAATGTGCCTTTTTATTATTAACTGCAAACAAGAAACACATTATTAAGCTTTATTCTCTTTAAAGAGTCCTCTCCTGCTGATGTTCAGGTGTATATCAGTATGTAGTGTCTCTACTTTAAAGAGTCCTCTCCTGCTGATGTTCAGGTGTATATCAGTATGTAGTGTCTCTACTTTAAAGAGTCCTCTCCAGCTGATGTTCAGGTGTATATCAGTATGTAGTGTCTCTACTTTAAAGAGTCCTCTCCTGCTGATGTTCAGGTGTATATCAGTATGTAGTGTCTCTACTTTAAAGAGTCCTCTCCTGCTGATGTTCAGGTGTATATCAATATGTAGTGTCTCTACTTTAAAGAGTCCTCTCCTGCTGATGTTCAGGTGTATATCAGTATGTAGTGTCTCTACTTTAAAGAGTCCTCTCCTGCTGATGTTCAGGTGTATATCAGTATGTAGTGTCTCTACTTTAAAGAGTCCTCTCCTGCTGATGTTCAGGTGTATATCAGTATGTAGTGTCTCTACTTTAAAGAGTCCTCTCCTGCTGATGTTCAGGTGTATATCAGTATGTAGTGTCTCTACTTTAAAGAGTCCTCTCCTGCTGATGTTCAGGTGTATATCAGTATGTAGTGTCTCTACTTTAAAGAGTTCTCTCCTGCTGATGTTCAGGTGTATATCAGAATGTAGTGTCTCTACTTTAAAGAGTCCTCTCCTGCTGATGTTCAGGTGTATATCAGTATGTAGTGTCTCTACTTTAAAGAGTCCTTTCCTGCTGATGTTCAGGTGTATATCAGTATGTATGGTCTCTACTTTAAAGAGTCCTCTCCTGCTGATGTTCAGGTGTATATCAGTATGTATGGTCTCTACTTTAAAGAGTCCTCTCCTGCTGATGTTCAGGTGTATATCAGTATGTAGTGTCTCTACTTTAAAGAGTCCTCTCCTGCTGATGTTCAGGTGTATATCAGTATGTAGTGTCTCTACTTTAAAGAGTCCTCTCCTGCTGATGTTCAGGTGTATATCAGTATGTAGTGTCTCTACTTTAAAGAGTCCTCTCCTGCTGATGTTCAGGTGTATATCAGTATGTAGTGTCTCTACTTTAAAGAGTCCTCTCCTGCTGATGTTCAGGTGTATATCAGTATGTAGTGTCTCTACTTTAAAGAGTCCTCTCCTGCTGATGTTCAGGTGTATATCAGTATGTAGTGTCTCTACTTTAAAGAGTCCTCTCCTGCTGATGTTCAGGTGTATAGTATGTAGTGTCTCTACTTTAAAGAGTCCTCTCCTGCTGATGTTCAGGTGTATATCAGTATGTAGTGTCTCTACTTTAAAGAGTCCTCTCCTGCTGATGTTCAGGTGTATATCAGTATGTAGTGTCTCTACTTTAAAGAGTCCTCTCCTGCTGATGTTCAGGTGTATATCAGTATGTAGTGTCTCTACTTTAAAGAGTCCTCTCCTGCTGATGTTCAGGTGTATATCAGTATGTAGTGTCTCTACTTTAAAGAGTCCTCTCCTGCTGATGTTCAGGTGTATATCAGTATGTAGTGTCTCTACTTTAAAGAGTCCTCTCCTGCTGATGTTCAGGTGTATATCAGTATGTAGTGTCTCTACTTTAAAGAGTCCTCTCCTGCTGATGTTCAGGTGTATATCAGTATGTAGTGTCTCTACTTTAAAGAGTCCTCTCCTGCTGATGTTCAGGTGTATATCAGTATGTAGTGTTTCTACATGTCTCCATGCTTTAATGTTCAAAAAGCTCTTTATTGTTCTCATACTGCCTGTGCTGCAGCACCTCTTTTCACCCTCTGTCTGAAACCAGAGCCCAGTCTGCTCTGATTGGTTAGCTGGCCGGCTCTGTTGTGATTGGTCAACCGCTTAGAGATGTCCCGCCCCCTTAGCCTATCACGTACAATGTTTTGAAGCGCTGGCCAATAGAAGCTTGAGTGTTACATGGTGATGTCGATATGTTACAGAAGTAATCAAAGGAGTCTAATGGAGGCGTTTTAGGGGGGGGGGGGGGGGGGGGGGGGGGGACTCAGGTATTTTAGCCTTTGCAGACCATTTACATGCACTAAAAACTATATTACTCACTACAGGAAAGGGAAAACCCCAAAAAGCAGAATAGGGCCTCTTTAACTGCACTTCAGAAATTCAAAAAATACTGTAAGTGTCGGGTTATAAGTAGATATTTCTACACACCTCCCTGACATTAACCCAAAATGGTATCACTACTTTTGGAGCACAACATTGTTGAAACCCTGAGCGTCTATTTTGATCTTTGTGTTCAACATGCTGCCACAGTACTTATTATACATTTAACAACCACACATGAAGCTCCTTATGAAAACTGATGATTCAATAACCGCCTGATGATCGACTCAAACTCTATAAAAACCGACTAGCAGTGACAATTTTGAGCTAATAAAATGCCCCGACACCCATTGATGAAATAATGAGGTGTTATTAGGGGCATCGCTCAAAATGAAGCCACACTAACAACAGGCTTTATTGGATTTGAAACCCATGCTGAATTACATTTCAGCCCGTAATTACCCGCACCATATGGAAGTTAATTCACAATTAGCCTCCTCGTACCACTGAGGTGAGTTTCATACCATGATTGACAGATTTGTTGCAACACTACAGAGGTATTAGAGGCATTTCATCTGTCCATCGGGGAAACATTACCCACATGTATCAGGTTACTTTGTGCACCACTGAATAAAACTGCAACATGTGACTTAGGACATGGGTTATTTAGTCGAAATGAAGCTAAAAGAAGTAATTTTTCTTACCAGAATCCGTTGTGTTTACGAGTGTGCATGTTTTAATGGTGGTTAATTATAGAAGCTCCTGAATGTATGGTGGCTATGGTAACAAGTCTATCAGGGACAGGTCTTTGGATACATAATTAACCGTTGTGGCTACATTTGAAACTCATTAGACAGGTTGATGAGCCAGAAGAAAGCAACACCTTCTACGTTTGTTGTGTTTGAAATGATAAGAGTAGAATAGACTCACACTCACACAATTTATGACCAATGCCCCTTTCACACCAACGTGGTTCCCGTTCTAGCTCCGTGTTTACGCTTTTCTGGTTCGGAACCGTTTTTTATTTTCAGCCCCTGTTTTCTTCACACCGCCCGAGTGGTATTGCGTCATCGTTTGCGTCATGACGTAACCGTTTGCGTGCCTTCTTCATAAAGCCAAACCGCGCGGAAACCCCTCACATCGACAACAACAAAAATGGCCGATTGTATTGAAGCGCTGCTCGTTTTGCTTTGTCGAAACCAAATAGAAATTATAGGACGACTTCACCACGAACTTTCCATTCGCCACAAGCGACTTTCAAATAATGTGGACTTGTTTTTGGACGACCGCTGCCACTCCGTCCGAGGTCTCACTTGGTCCCAATAATCCTTCTTAACTTTTTTCAGTTTGTTCCAAATCTGGTCCACGGTTTAAGTTTGGGGTTTTCCATCACTGTGTACAAACTGGACAAAACGTGGGATCTTTATTGTTGTTCAGGAGGTCTATCCCGCCCCTGCCCCCACCCCGCCTCCGACGTAAGCGTGACATTTGTGGTTCTTGCTTCTAGACAGACCATTTTTTGGAGCTTGCTAACAACCGGTTTTCGGGGAAAAGAGCCGACTCCTCTGCGGTGTGAACAGGAAAAACCGGTGCTTATCAGGCTCCAGCTCCGAACGGCCCTGGAACCGTGTTGGTGTGAAAGGAGCATAAGACACCACTTATGTTGTGTAATTACACCAACTTGCAATAATACAAACATGACTACGACTCCACTGTTGTGCAATAAAACTCATATGCAATTTGTAAATAAGTAGAAACTACTTTGAATGTAATTTGAATAACTTTTGAATGTTTTAAAGTATTTTTCTTGTTACGTGTTTTATTTTTTAAAAGAAATCACCTTTTGCTGTAGCAATGTCAATTTCTACAGCAAAAGTAAATGTGAACTACTATCTACTTAATATTTACCAATCAGCATTGAATTGATATGTAAACATGTCAACTTGTATTGTTTAGTACGTGTACAGGCTTTTGATGGGTGTCTTCCAGTGACAAGTACATGGAGACTTCGTTCACTTTGACAGTGAGCTCGATCCATAGAAACTGGCACGAAGGAGCAACACCTCCCATCGACTTAAAGCTTCACACACACCTGGCTGGATGTCACACTTGTGTGCGATTCACACTACAGTCAGACTCTAATGGAAAAGGGACAGCTCATGCAGAGTGTGACATGATATTTCAGGAGACATCTTGTATTTTTGGTACTTTTAAAAAAGAAGTTTTGGAACAAAGGGGAAGTTCGATGGACGCTCAATGTCTATGAAGTACACTTAAGCACTTTGTTACCAAGACTTAGAGATATCACTTTGATTTCCTGATGCTAATGCACTGTAGTTTTTGTCTAGTTTTGTTCTTTATATTGTGTATAAAACCTGTTTTTTATTAGGCTTTAATAAGTCTGTTCTTACATCCCACCTTTGGGACTCCGGCAATTAAAAAATGCTGCTCTTCCCCAGTTTATCAGAGCTTTTTTGACTGAACACAGCTGCCTGCTGCTGATGGGAACAACAGGGTTAATGAGCACATTAAGACTGAAAACAGCTGAAAGAGGCATAAAGCTTAATAGAGGGCAACCTCCAGGTCTAAAAAGTGAAGGCAATGAGGAAATGACACTCGCACTCTCTCCATTAACCAGCAGGGGGCGACAAATAGGTAGTCTGATTTGTATAGAAGTCGAGGAGAAAATGACCATTAATTCTTTCTTGATTTATTTCCTCAGTTAACATTTTCCTGATGAGTTTAAGTTCTCAATCTGTAGTTTCAAGTCTTATTCAATACAGCATAATGTTAATTTGTTTAATTATGGCCCAATTGAGAGTAAAATAGACACAAAGCAGTTTATTTTTAGGGCGGGGCTACCTTGTGATTGACAGGTTGCTACCACTTTTTAGTCTGTATTTTTCCACTTACAACTTTAACCTTTTCAAAGTGTGATTTCACTTCATTGCAACTTGATTCTACAATTTTGGGCGCCTTCAATAATTACTTTTACGGTATTTAGTTGTAATTTTTTCCTCACACTTGTTTCACCTCTTCCACCACCAAAACTAGAAACTGTAATCTTCAAACCAATGGGTGGTGTGACAGTGACTCAGTATTTTTCTTTTAAAAACAGTCAATAGACTACAAGCAACACCCTTTTGGTTTGTATTTAAATAAAACACACAGCACTTTTATAACTGCTTTAAGCATTAAAGAGTTTTGCTGTTAATCTACATGATCACTTATTTCCCATTGAACCACCTACATATGAATGAAATGTGTTTTCACTCTCAAGGCCAGCGATTGTCTTTTTTGCATTTCTTCAGTGTTTTTAAAAGGCTCTCCTCTTTCCTGATCCCCCTGGACCATCGATGCTTATGCAAATTAGCCTTTGGCTTACGGCACCATAGTAACGCTCGTTAGATAAAAGGTTGACTTTTGTCCGCAGTTTGTTGTTCAGGAAAACAATGCTGTCCACACTGTGAAGCAACAAAACACATCTGCAAACATTTCAGTGTGTGTGTGTGTGTGTGGCCTACCATTACAATACTTGTGGGGACCTAAATCTGTTTACACAGTCACGTGTGGGGACTCACCTCTCTTATGGGGACAACATGGAGGAATTCATTTTAGGGTGAAGACTTGGTTAGGCTTAGGATTAGGGTTAGGGTAATGGTTAGGGTTAGGCATGTTTTGGTTATGGTTAAGGATAAGTCTCCAGGAAATGCATGTAAGTCAATGTAATGACCCCTGAAGTGATGTATACATGGTATGTGTGTGTGTGTGTGTGTGTGTGTGTGTGTGTGTGTGTGTGTGTGTGTGTGTGTGTGTGTGTGTGTGTGTGGGTGAGGGGCTGATGACGTCAATATAGACAGACTGACGGACGGACGGCACACACACGCTTTTTATAATAATACAACAAGCTTTAAAGGAACAAGCACAGCATATATTTGAGGGAAGATGGGAAAAATGGTTAAAGTATAGAAAACTAAAATTAAGATTTATAAGAAACATGAGGTAAGAATTGACAATTAATGTATACCTGAGTATTAATATTGTATCCATTATTTTATTTGTATTATTGTTATTACTTTGTAGGTAATGTATGTACCTAGATGTGCTTTTTTTGTGTTGTTATGTATGCTTTGTTAATAACGTCTTAAAACGCAAAGGAAAAAAATGAAGGAACAAGCAAACGCCTCTCGTTTTCACACAAAACCTCCTTCATTCAGTCCCGGTTCAGTGTGCGATGCTGCATTAAACCACAGGATATAATGAGAAGCTTTGGAGTCTCTGAGATACAGATAAAAAAAGGTCAGAGTCGAGATGAGAACTCCAGAGAAAGTTGTTGTTCTTATAATAAGCTCATCAGTATCACTGCCGCACAACTGCTTTCAAAAAGGCTCCGTAATTACTCTCTGAAGAGGCTGAGAGCTGCAGGGAGGTACAGCAAACAGGATCAAGATGACATACTGTAATGTGCATCTGCATGAGACTGAGTCATCTGCTTAAGGCTCGCCATCAGGTGATAAAAGGGAGTCCAAAATATAACTCTAGTTTTGACCGTGAATAGAGTGCTGGGCATTGATATAGCGAAATGAGACTATATACTGTGTTAGATATCATAAAATGGTTATTCATCTTGTTTTTAAAGGCTGGGGTACATTAAAGGTGGGGTAGGTAATTCACGTTATATTCCATGGAATGCTCTTAACATCCCGATAGCAATGAATACATGATATGCTTTGAAAATAAATACATTAAAAAAATCTCATCAATGGAAGCCGTGGCGCTGTAAAAAGCACGACCAATCATCTGAGCCGGCCCGGCTAAAGTAACTGGATGGCCTACCTGCCTGTCAGCCTTCCATCTGTGCACAAACTTATCTCGTGCCCTCATTGGTCATGTGTGCGTTCGTGTGTGTTGGAGGAGGGGCTCTGTGAGGAAGTCTGAAGGAAGGGGCAGATTTTTTTCGGCTGCGTACTTTCAAATTCTAGCGCACTCGAGCTGGTTTCTCCATTCTTACCCACCCTACCTTTAATGATGGTTATATATAATAAATCTCATTGTGTAAATATGTTATGAAGGCAACAATAGTCAACCCGACAATTTCATCACAATTTTGTATATAACTTTGTCTACAATGAGCTGTCCATAAGAGCGACTGCTTTCACACCTGTTCATAACGACAAGCTATATTATTTAATCCTTTGTTAGTATACAAATATATTTAAGTGTGTAACTCTGTTAAGTAAAAGTCCTGCATTCAAAATGTTCCTCAAGTAAAAGTAGAAAAGTATTCTCATCAAAATATAGTGAAAGTATTGACAGTAAAAGTAGTCATTGTGCAGATTGGTCCATTTCAGAATAATAGATATGATATGTTTTATAATGATTGATCATGAAAGTGTTCTCAAAGCTGGTAAAGGTGCAGCTAGTTTGAATGACTTTGTATACTGCAGGGTAGCTGGTGGATTTACTCCAGGTGGAACTAAAGTCTGATTCAACACTTGATTATATTTCACATCATTCATCCACATCTGTGAAGTAACTAAAGGTATTAAATACATGTAGTGGAGTAGAAGTACACAGTAGCTTAACATGGACATACTCGTGTCCCCTCTTCTTCATGTCTCTTCTACATCAACATGTGTCCCCTCTTCTCCATGTCTCTTCTACATCAACACGTGTCCCCTCTTCTTCATGTCTCTTCTACATCAACATGTGTCCCCTCTTCTCCATGTCTCTTCTACATCAACACGTGTCCCCTCTTCTTCATGTCTGTTCTACATCAACATGTGTCCCCTCTTCTTCATGTCTCTTCTACATCAACATGTGTCCCCTCTTCTTCATGTCTCTTCTACATCAACATGTTTCCCCTCTTCTTCATGTCTCTTCTACATCAACATGTGTCCCCTCTTCTTCATGTCTCTTCTACATCAACAGGTGTCCCCTCTTCTTCATGTCTCTTCTACATCAACACGTGTCCCCTCTGTGGAAAGAGTCTCTGAAAGTTTCAGGAACAAAGATTCTTTCTCTTTTTGATCCATTTCTATAAAAACCTGTCTGAAAATGAGCTGATCAGATTCTGGCCACTTTATGATGTCATAACGATGTTTTGGCTTGGGTAACCATTAGCCAATCAGCAACCAAGGTAACCCCCCCCCCCCCCCCTTATCACCTGAATCTCCTCCTAGAGCACCATTGAGTTCTTTCTAACCAAATGTCTCTCAGAGGGGCGTGGGGAGGGGCTCCTTATTTTCATCTCAAGTAACAGACAGAGAATCAGCACTTTGGAAACAGGGCTGAAACAGAGGGGATTATGGGTAATGCTGCAATGATCTGTTTGGTGTTTCAGCCAATCAGAGACAGGCTCTGGATATATCTGAGACCTGTAATATATTGATGAAAAACAGTACAATAGGAGACCTTTAATGGCTGGATGTGTGAGGCCTGATTCAGGACACAGACCGCCATGGATTCCCAGAGGGGGAAACTAATGACAAACATCCTGCTCCACCTCCGTGCATCACAGCTGCTCCTTATTCTCACTCTCACTCCTTCCTCCTCCTGAGAAAAAGTCTCTTTACTGTGACATGGCTGTTGTTGAACCAGAGAAGAGGGCAAGTTTCCCTTTCTAGAGACACGGCAGAGCATCCGCCGCGACTTCCTTGAATGAATTAAACAGGGAGGTGTTTATGTTGTGTAGGAAGTTATATTTCAAAATGCTTCAACAAGTGTCTGGTTCAGGCTGTCCGGAAGATAGGGAAGGCAAGTTTGTTTATAGAGCATGTTTCAACACAAGGCAAGACATGGTGCATGAAACGCATGATAAAATGACACTAAAATACTAGATAATTTAGAATGAAACACAATAAGTAAAGCTACAGTGCAGTGTAAGATATGAATAGTTATTTGATTTAATAAATGCTAGGTAGACAGAGAAAATTAGATACTGAAATCCTTCTGTACCTCTTTTCTTGATGGCACTTTGTCATGTGACTGTGCTGTAGTTCCTTTCAAGCCCAACATTAGCCACCTTTAGCTTAGCGGTGGTGACGTGAAGTCATGTGACCGTGCTGTAGTTCCTTTATAGCCCAACATTAGCCGCCTTTAGCTTAGCGGTGGTGACGTGAAGTCATGTGACCGTGCTGTAGTTCCTTTATAGCCCAACATTAGCCACCTTTAGCTTAGCGGTGGTGACGTGAAGTCATGTGACCGTGCTGTAGTTCTTTTATAGCCCAACATTAGCCTCCTTTAGCTTAGCGGTGGTGACGTGAAGTCATGTGACTGTGCTGTAGTTCCTTTATAGCCCAACATTAGCCACCTTTAGCTTAGCGGTGGTGTTGTGAAGTAATGTGACCGTGCTGTAGTTCCTTTATAGCCCAACATTAGCCACCTTTAGCTTAGCGGTGGTGTTGTGAAGTAATGTGACCGTGCTGTAGTTCCTTTATAGCCCAACATTAGCCACCTTTAGCTTAGCGGTGGTGATGTGAAGTCATGTGACCGTGCTGTAGTCCCTTTATAGCCCAACATTAGCCACCTTTAGCTTAGCGGTGGTGATGTGAAGTCATGTGACCGTGCTGTAGTTCCTTTATAGCCCAACATTAGCCACCTTTAGCTTAGCGGTGGTGATGTGAAGTCATGTGACCGTGCTGTAGTTCCTTTATAGCCCAACATTAGCCACCTTTAGCTTAGCGGTGGTGTTGTGAAGTAATGTGACCGTGCTGTAGTTCCTTTATAGCCCAACATTAGCCACCTTTAGCTTAGCGGTGGTGTTGTGAAGTCATGTGACCGTGCTGTAGTTCCTTTATAGCCCAACATTAGCCACCTTTAGCTTAGCGGTGGTGACGTGAAGTCATGTGACCGTGCTGTAGTTCCTTTATAGCCCAACATTAGCCACCTTTAGCTTAGCGGTGGTGATGTGAAGTCATGTGACCGTGCTGTAGTTCCTTTATAGCCCAACGTTAGCCTCCTTTAGCTTAGCGGTGGTGACGTGAAGTCATGTGACCGTGCTGTAGTTACTTTATAGCCCAACGTTAGCCTCCTTTAGCTTAGCGGTGGTG
>NC_136902.1:90590065-90642565 GCF_949606895.1 Notothenia rossii | reverse complement strand
TACATTCACTCAAGTCCTTAAGTACAACTTTTTTTCTATATATATATAATATTTCCATTTTCTGAGACTGTATTCTTCTACTCTCCTGCATTTCAGAGGCAAATATTGTATGTTGTACTGCCTAACATGTGTTTGATAGCCTCAATTACTTAAATTCAAATTACATCAATCTACAAAATAATCATTAAATAATTCATCATGAACTTTATTGATCCCATGGTGAGATATAAGCTCCCTTTATTTATTACATAATGTATATTCATCTGATATGGGCCACTTTGCACAATGAGTACTTTAATATACTCTTATTTGGAGGCTCATACTTTGACTTAAGTTTTGAATTCAGACCTAGTAATAGAGCACTTCTACACTTGTATTGCTACTTAAGTTAAATATCTACTCCTTCCTCATCTGGATGTTGATTTGGGAAGTTGTTATGGCAAACAGATGTTGGACTGTCCCGGTCTCTGTGATGTGAAACACCTCTCCTCTTTTTAAGCTGTGGAGGGTTTTTAACACAGGGTCTGTTTTCTGGGGCAGATATCAGCCTGAATCCTCCGCGCTGTCCTTCACCTGCTCCTCAGATCCCTCCGCCTCGCAGCTGTCCGTCTCCTCCTCTATGGCGAAGCGCGTGTCCGCGGAGGAGCACTGGGAGCTGACGCTGCTCTGCTCCGTGCACACCGTGCACGCCAGCGGAGACTGGGGAACGCCCTCGTAGTGGAGGTGTCTGAAGTGGTTCCCATGGTTCCCACAGAATGGCACGTGGTTCCCGCAGAGAGGCACGTGCACCGCGGGCAGCTCCGGGACCGCGGGCTGAAAAGTAATGCTGTTTTTCTTCGGGAGCGCGCCCCACTCTCGCTTCTCCTCTTCGTGCACGAGGCGCGTGAATATGTTGGTCCTCCTCTTCTCTCTCCTTTTGGAGCGGAAGTAGACGAGCATTATGCCGAAGAGGAAAATCCCGTAGAAAGACATGACTATTAAAATGTACAGGTACGCGTTCCCGTTGCTCTGCTCCTCGTGGGAATGCGCGCTGCTCTGCGTGCGCAGGGAGAGCAGTTTGGGAGTCAAGGTGGAGTTTTCCTTGTGCTCCATTTCTCTCAGTGAAGTTTATGTGGAGGACCTAGATTGGGCACAAAAAGAAAGAAAAGTACATCCATAAATATGAGGATTGTTTCCACCTTTACGCACGCGTTACGCACGCGTTGTGCACGCGTTACGCACCGCATTTTGAGAGTGGCGTTTGGCTGTTCAAAGGATTGCAAAATGATGAAAAGTATGGGGGAAAAAGTTTGTTATTATTATACAACCACAACTTTTTATGTTTTGGATAATGAGATAACTTGCTTCCCCTAATTATTAATCAACATTTGACTTTGCTTTTATTTGATTTTAGCAAATGGCATTCAATGCACAAAGTTTATGGTTTATGACGTTAAAAATTAAAGTAACGTTTAGTCTGAATATGTCACCTTTCTGAACCCTAAGGCATGTTGCAATGGATGAAAAAGATTATGCAGAAAAAAGTAATTCAATGCCTCAACGATTTAGCAAATGACACTCAATGCATAGTTTATTGCTTTACAAACATTTCCCATTGTGAGTATATTCTCAAGTGTGCATGATTAGACTTGAATAAACATCTTCTCTTTCTTCTGACAATAGATTCTAACTTGTTTTAATTGTAAAGTGTTGTACTTATGTTTTAATTTGGCATTCAATTGTTTAAAAAAAGTTACCAAAAGTCCACACAATAAAACTGAAGTCAATTTAAGACTAAACAAAAACACAATCCTATAAGCTGTGTACTCACCAGACTGAAGAGTTAGATCTCACGTGAACTTTCCCCACTTGTATTTCTCGCAGCTCTCCTTGAGTTTTGGCAGCAGTGCTAAATGGTTGCACTTATTTATACGGAGTCCCTTTGGTGTCATGAGTCACATGACCAACTGTATGCTGGTCCTCTGTCTGTGGACGCCGTGCGGGGAGCATATGTGCAAAGGAAAAGAAGAAAAATTAAAATGCAGCGTCTCTTTTAAACATCATTCACGCCTCCAGGGGGTTGCAATGAAATCATCGAAAGCCCGAGAGTATATGAGACTGACCAGCAGAAAGAGACCCGAGGGGATGTGATGGAAAAGTACATTTCAAGGAGAAAATGTTTATAAACTTAATTATTAATCCTGGACTGTGTGAGGATGCATGGTCATATCTGCAAGTTCCACACTGGACCAGTCTCTTTATGTTTTAATAAATACATCTGATCTCCTCATGTCAATTTCTTTCCTCTATACCAGGGGGGTCAAACTCAAATACAAAATAAAAAAATGGGTACTAGTCGAGGGCCGGACTGGTTCAATGTTTATTGCAAAACTTATTGAACTGAAATTATTGCACATATTAAACCTGGAACTAACGAAGCTTAAATGATTGCCTATAAAAACAACATTAAACATTAAATAATCAGTTGCATTCATTTCTTATGGCTCTATCTGCAGCTTCTCCAGAGTCATTTCTTATGAGTACATTTTTCCACAGGCCAACAACAGCTTCAACAAAACTATTTCCCTCAAAGAACAAACAAACATGCCCTGTTGTCTCAAGAAGGAAACATCCATGTAAACTCAGTGATGCTAGTTCAGATACTTGGCATCTCATCTTGGGTGCAAGGTCATCAATGTTTGGGCTCAGGCTCTGAGCTGAGGAGACCCTCAGGATGGAGTGAAGGTGTGCGTGCAATATACCGGCGAGCCAGATCTAATAGTAATTAGAAATTATCCTGCGGGCCGAAATTAAATCCACCACGGGCCTGATTTGGCCCCCGGGCCTTGAGTTTGACACATTACATTACATGTCATTTGTTAGATGCTTTTATCCAAAGCGGCTTACATACTCAATACTGTGGGCAATCCCCACAGGAGCACTTTGGGGTGAAGTGTCTCAGGGACACAACGACATGCTGACTGCAGTGGGACTCCAACTTGCTACCCCCTGATTCCAAGTCCAGCACTCTACCCACTGAGCCACAGCCGCCCAACATGTGACATAAAGCCTATGAATGAAATAATGCAACATGTGAGGAATGGCAGAGTGGCAATAAAAGACAGTCTACAGTGAATAAGAAAGAAACAGAATGGGACATTTATTATCACATAAATTCCAGTGTTTTCGAAAAAGCGAGGTATTACTGACATATGTTATGTTGTAGAAACAAAACGTTAAAACATTGTAAGCCTATGCTAACCACAGACCTTATTTCTGGCATTTCATCAAACCAAAAACCACACTGACTTCCAAACAGGAGAACAGGAAGCGCTAAAATGGTCTTTTATTTTAATTCCCGCACCACTCTGTATCTCTGGGACATCAGGTCACTATTTAAAAGTGAATGCTCGATCAGAAACCACAGCTCAAACTAACAGGAAGTGGGAATATGTCAGCTTGCCCCGAGCCTGTTTTCCAGGTCTCAGGCTCGAAAATGACATTCCCAGAACAATTGACTATATCTTCACATCTAAAAGGAGTAAATTAATAATCTTTTTTCTCAAAGCAATGATAAACCTGTGAGTTGGATGTAGAAGAGTCAGAATCAATATAGATTCTTTTTAATTTTAAAGTAAATTCAGATTGAACATAGTAAAAAATGTTAAATGATTGTGTCCGTCCAAAAATAAAACATTACTTATAGTGAAAAGTAAACCACCCTTGAATGATGGGATAGTAGACTAAAAGCTTTAGGAATCCAAAATACAACATATAATAAGTACCCTGTATCAAGATTGATGCAAAACAAATGACATTTGACCTTTTTAGAGAGATTTAGCAAAGAAAAAACACTTCTGGGGTCATTTGGGTGGATTTGAACTATCTCCGGCCCCCCTTGGTCGATTTTGATGATTGACATATATTTTTAAACGTTAGAGCCAATAGAAGCGAGGGGAAGTTCCACATACACACACACACACACACACACACACACACACACACACACACACACACACACACACACACACACGTTACCAAATAAGGAGTGAGAGTGACGCGTAGCCAAAACCGGAAGCTGCATACACTCTGAAGCTATCATTAGCAGCTAATATGAAAACTCCGTTTTTCACATAAAAATTGAATTATGGATTATCAATAATTCTTTCAAAGTGAGACAGACACATTGGATTAACCTATGGATTAACCTTCAGCCGCGTTTTTCTCGTTTTAATGCCATTGAACACGACTTTTGATCAGAATAACAGCAAAAGGTGAGCATATCTCCGTGTTTTGCTACCTAAAGCTACGTCGTGTGTTGTCTGTTGCTTCCCCTGTCGCGAGTTCTGATCGCTCAGTGATGATACTTATATTTATATTATCTGTGGAATATCAGCTTGCTAGCAAAGCTTGTTTGTGCAGATCCGATAAGTATATCAATCGATTTATACCTAGAGTTCTGTGCTAAGTCGCTCAGGGCTCATTTAGACGCTTCCTGTGAGACTTGAAAAATGGTTCATATCGTCAGTTTGTTTAGTTTCTTACCGTTAAGTGAGTATGACACATTCAGAGTTTATTACATTTTAAGAAGCCCTGAGATACACTTTCCTGGAAAAAGCCCATTAAGTCCCCGCCGGCGGAATAGCTGTTCTTTTCACATTATGATTAAACTGTTTACAGTCACTTGTATTAGGTCATTATAGGGTGTCTGCTTTTCAAAAAACGTTTAACTCAATAATCTGACTGAAGTCCTCCCTTTTATCACCAGATACACTCAGCCCATGATCAGTCTGATAGCTCGGGGATGATGTATGTCTGCATACCGTAACATGGTGAGCATTAATGGATGAATTTAATTCAGTTTAAATTATTTATTTTATTAAATCAGTGAGGGTTGCAGCTGCAGCAGACATAAATACATGTTGTAATCTGTCTGTACTTTAGTCACATGGATATCACACCCAGAAGGAATGCAAAAGGTTTCCAGCATTAATATCGAACTTGTATTTCTGTTATTTGTTGAATAATAAAAAACATTTAAAAATGATTATTAAAATAATATTATATCTTATAATAAAATTAAAATTAATTATATCTTAATTTTTTTAACACAATTTTAATTTAATTTGATTAAAAATGTTATTCAAGTAAACTATGCACATTTTATTTTTTATTATTTTATAAATAATATTACAATTATTTATTTATCTTATTTTTTAAAATATAAATACAATTCATTTTAATGTAATTGTATTTATTATTATTTTTATTTTAACATTATATTTTTTTATTTTTTTATTTTATTCTCAAAGGTCCCATGTCATGGCCATTTCTACTGATCATGATTCCATTGTTGAGGTCTACTAGAATACATTTACATTGTTCAATGTTCCAAAATCACATTGGTTTCTCATACAGCGTCCCTGTCATAGATATATATAAACACTAGATGGCTCATGGGAGATTTTCCAGCGTAGCTGACCGGCCGCCATCTTGCCACAGTCAACAGTTACTCTGATTCGCGTTATGGTAGCTGTTGTAAGGTGAGTGATCTGCACAAAAAAACTCTTAACTCGCTGAAATATTGACTGATTTTCAAACGGTTTGGTTTATTATAAACATTATTAGCATGGCTATGATACAGGATGCTTGGATATGTTGAAATTGCAGCTTTTCTTTGTGTATGTGGTTGTATTTATTAGCTGGCTAATAACAAGAGGCTGTGAGTGAGACCTAGTATTACAAAGTTGACCCAGCAACTTTACACCAGTGGGAGAGGCATAACTGCTCTTTCTTTTCAACATCACTTAAGTTACACATGATTTCTTCCAAGTGGTTTGGCTTGTTAAAAACATCTTGCATTATGATACAGGAATTTGCTGGCTTTGTGTTTACAGAAGTACCTGACTATGCCGGACTTTTGTGCAGCCTACGCATGCTCCGCTGTCTGCCACCTACTATGTATTTATTAAATCTTCATGTTCCATGAGACGCAGCACTATGTTCCCCACATATGTTTATGTTTGCTCAGTCTAATAAACCCATAACATGGTTGTGAAAGAATACCAAAGCTGAGGCTGGACGATGATTGATTGTTGGTGTGCCATGTGTCACCGTGTGTCTTATTGGTTTTGTGTTATACTGTATTTTATTGTGTGCAGCTGGTCCTTATCTCCAAGACACATTTAAAACAAAATAACCTTGAACCTTGAAGCCCCATATCTCCCCACCTGCTCCTGCTTCCTACATCCCCTCCACACCACACCAAGTTGTTCTTCTTAATAATAATAATAATACATTTATTTTGGGGGGCCGCCTTTCATAACACCCAAGGACACCTTACAGGGGCATAGGGGCAATATAGGGAACAATTTAAACGGTGGATTTTGTGATATATCAGCCGGGGTGAGACAAGACAAACCACAAATGGACTACAGAAGGACTCAAAAGGACACAGGGTACAGTTTATATTATTCTTGGTCTTTTTTCAATAACATATTTCGAAGGTTCTGAATTTGTTTACAAATCTAGAAACTAAATACAAAACTAGGATGATATGAAGATCTCATGTCAAAAATAATTGTGATAAATGAGACAGAACTGGCCAGGACCTATACTGTCTGTGAGCTCATTTGATGTTGGCTTGGTTCTTCTGATAAAGGTGTGAATATCTAAATAATATACCACCATATGCTATTGTCATTAGTTGTGTCCCTGTTCTTCAAGCTAAGGCATTGCTAAATTAACAACTCTTGGCTTACAGAGTGGTAACATGAGACCGATTTTTATATATAAAATATAAATGTAATTTAATTTTATAATTTATTTTAAATATTAACAATATAATAAAATAAATGGAAATACACCGGCAAATATTTAATATAAATACCTTGTGTGTGTGTGTATAGCTATTGCTTTATCTGAATAATGTTATTTTCATATGAAAGTCCATGATTATATTTATGCAGTATCATAATTACATCTTTGATGTTTATAAAAAACCAAACCGTTTGAAAATTGGTTGAAAATTGAGCAAGCTATGGTTATTTAAATAATAAACCATAATGTTATGAATGAGAGCACTGCCTGTGGCAAGATGGCGGCCAAGTGGCAACGTTGGTCTCCATTGGCCAGCAGCGCGGGTGAGTCATCTAGTGTTTATATATATCTATGGTCTCTGTAAAGTATGTGTATTCATTCTCTGTGAGCCCAGTGTGCTCTGATTGGTCAGCTCGCCCACTCTGTTCTGATGAGTCCCCCACCGTTACAGCTGAACCTCAGTGATTATATGTTACAATGGCGTTTGTTAGCAACGAGGAAATGACACCTGTAATTTCAAACAGATGAGAATGCTGCGTGGGGTCTGGGGGCCGTGTTGGCGGGACGTTGCGGGGCTCGCTGCTCCGCCCTTTGAGGCTCGAGGAGCGGACAGTGTGAGCTGGATTACTGGTGTCGTTTCCTGGTTGCGGCGTGGGGTCTGCGAGACAGCGAGACACCGCGAAACTCAGGCTGAGTTCAGGCTCAGAAATCCATTTGGACCAATCCGAGGAGCCGTTACGTCACTGTGACCGTTACGTCAGTATGCCCCGGAAGAAACAAATGGAAAAAGAGAAATGTCCAACGAGGCGTTCTGGGGCAGCATAGACAGGTCTTCTCTGTGTTAGAGTTTTACTCGCTACAGGGTGTACTTTGAGGGTTTTGACTCTGCAGACCGTTTACATGCAGAGAAACCTTCATAACACACAAGGGGACGGGTAGTAACCGGAAAAGCATGACATGGGACCTTTAAATGGTAAATAAAGTCATTCTAAACCCGATTAATACTTTACATTTGATTATATTTACCTGGTGATTTTTTCTTAAAAAAACAACACAACCCCCTGAGTGTAGACCAAACACAATGTTTATTTCTTTATTTGGGTATTTTTCCAACAAATAACGGATAAAAAGTCGATGCACTTCTGTTACAAGGCAGGCTCTGAATACAGGGTGGAGTGGAGCTCCGAAACAGGTCTTTGATAATAAAGCTTAAATTAAAAAAAGAGACTTTGTGCTTCTCCGGCTGATCCCAGCTCCACAGACAGACATGGACACGGATGGAGAAACATCACATTGCAAAAATCAGGTCATGAGTTAGAAAGGCGAGGATCACGAGAAGGCAACAGGTGTCACATTGTGAGGGATGCTGGGGCCTTTTTAATTGAAGGAATCAAACACTTAGTCTCACTCGTGCAAAGGACAACATGTTCGCTCCGTGTGCAAATTCAACAGACACATTGAGAAAGCTTTATTTATGTCCTATCTGTAATCAACCGCCTTATTTGGACAGAAATGACACATCTTCCTATTGCATGATTTATCAAATCATTTCGTCTGTAATACAAGCAAGTCAATGTGCACAAAGTGGTCTGTACACGCTTCAAAAATATACTCCGTAGGAAAATACAATAGACTAAACAACAGAGTTTCTTTTCTTTTTGAATTAAATAGACCGTTTCTGTCGTGTTCCTATACAAGGACAACGGCCTTAATGCTGGAGAGATACACATTGTTGGAGCACATAACCTGCTCTCCTTTGCCCTCAAATGGCTTTGTGCTTTGGAAAGAAACCGTGGGAGACGAAGCCCGACTGACTGTGGGTGGGAGGCAAAATAAACCACTGACAGAACTCAAAATATGTGAAAACGAAAAAAAGAAACAAAAGACTGAACCGTCTCCTGGCCTGCAGGAAAAAGGAGTTTAAAACCCATACGTTAAAAAGTAGGGGATCAATATGAAGTTTAGGAAAGATTCAGAGATAGAATAGAGATAGTGTCTTTTGTCTTCAAGAAAGAGTTCAACAAACATCTGTTTCATAACTCACATCTGGAACAATACAGATCGCCACAAAGAGGTCATGCTGTACACCTGGGCGAGAGAAAGGGAAAATGCATCAGTGGACAGTTTTCTGTTTTCTTTCTTTCTTTAGTTACAAATTCCACCTCCGAGATTTAAAGGTCACATATTCCTTATGTCTCTTCTATATCAACATGTGTCCCCTCTAATTCATGTCTCTTCTACATCAACATGTGTCCCTCTTCTTCATGTCTCCTCTACATCAACATGTGTCCCCTCTTCTTCATGTCTCTTCTACATCAACATGTGTCCCCTCTGTGGAAAGAGACTCTGAAAGTTTCAGGAACAAAGATTCTCTCTCTTTTTGTCCTGATCAATTTCTATAAAAACCTGTCTGAAAATGAGCTGATCAGATTTTGGCCACTTTATGATGTCATAACGATGTTTTGTCTTGTGTAAACATTAGCCAATCAGCAACCAAGGTAACCCCCCCCCCCCCCCCCCCCCCCTTTATCACCTGAATCTCCCCTTAGAGCACCATTGAGTTCTTTGTAACCAAATCTCTCTCAGAGGGGCGTGGAGAGGGGCTATATGTAACTATATAAATATATAATATATATATAAAATAATGTAGTATATCACATTATTGCCTCTGAATTGGATTATTATCGGATAGGATAATAACTTATTAATTAACTACGTCTGAAAGCAGATGTCCTGGGCAAATAATTGCAAGTCTCTTTCAGTGCGCATGTCACAAAACGAGATGCATTGTGGGACATGTAGTTTATGGACAACCTGCTTTTGTAAAGTGTCATTTACCCGTATAATTATTATTATATTCTTTGCAAGCTCTTGCGGGGTCACATAAAATGAAGTCGCGGGCCTTGAGTTTGAGACCCCTGATCTAAAGTAACAGACAGAGAATCAACACTTTTGAAACAGGGCTGAAAACAGAAGGGATTATGGGTAATGCTGCAATGATCTGTTTGGTGTTTCAGCCAATCAGAGACAGGTTCTGTATATATCTGAGACCTGTGATATATTGATGAGAAACAGTATAATAGGAGACCTTTAACACCGGTTCAGGTCACGGGGGCTCTTACAGTGTGTTCATTTGGATCGAGTGTTGGTCTGTGTTGTGACGGAGAACAATGCCGCTCCTCGTCTCTATTTCCTCGTCTCTATTTGCCCCCGTACATCCTCTCGATGTCGTCCTGGTAGTGTGTTTTCAGCTCTTTGCGTTTGAGCTTGAATGCGTCCGTCACTAATCCCGTCTCAGGAGTCCAGGGCTCCGGGCTCAGGCAGATCTTTCGAGGGATCTCAAAGCGCTCGAGCTGGGCTGCGACAGAAAAAGACGAAACATTCATTTGTAAATAAACCCTGACGTTAGTGCTTCCCACAGAAATGAGGTTTGGCTTTCCCACGTGTTTTTTCTTTTCTAGGTACTCAGTTTTTTCCTCTCTGGCAAAGACTGACTTCTCTTTTTGACGAGTCCTTTGAGTCAATATTCCTCATCTAGATAGCCCTCACCCTAGGGAACCAAACATAGAGCGTCACAGCTAAAGAATGAACATTATCCACTTAGCCCGAGCAGTCATTATTCGGACTGTAACTACAATTACAATTTCACTAACGAATGATCTGCTGCTTATTTTGTTTGATACGTAAAATGTCAGAAAATATGCAGTTCCTTAAAGTCCCAGTTCTTTGTCAGTCCCAAACCAAACAGATATCAACCAGAGAAAGGCAGAACATTCACACATTCAAGAGGCTGAACGAGACATTCTTGTATGCAAATCACTTTAAGGAAACAGTTGCCAACCAATTGTTTATTTTCTGTCAATCGAGTGACTAGCAGCTAACCTAACCTGTTGAATTTTAAAGTTAAATTATAGCCATCATTACTAGCTGGTCTCTTTACATGCTTGTAGGGCTGTACCCGAATATTCGACTATTCGAATATTCGTTCGTTGGCCAACTATTCGGGTTTCAATTTCAGTATTCGGATATTCGTTTTTTTATTTGTTTTTTCTAAATGTATGTTATTAATAAAGGCGAATTGCCATATTCTTATACTATATTTATACTTTTGAATTGCACTGTTAAAATGCGGAAATATATACAATCTCAGCCTGTGCTCCTGACATCGCGTTCACTCACGAACGCAAACGGCACGCTTCACCTCGTTTCACCTCGTTTCACCTCGCTTCACCTCGCTTCACCTCGCTTCACCTCGCTTCACCTCGCTTCACCCACAAAATGCCGAAGACTTCCGCTGTGTGGGACCATTTTAAATTGGACGACGGTAAGAAGAATATGTGCCAAATATGCGATAAGAAACTGGCCTACCACGGTGGCACAACACATCTGAAAAGTCACCTGGATGCTGTGAGTAGTAGCTTAGCTTAGCGGTTGTCAAGTTGCCATGGTGAAGCTGCTTTATCCGCCGTTTAAACAGTAAAGTTACACATGATAAAAACGTGCACTTACTTTGCTTGAAAAATAGTTGCAAGCAAGCAACCGTTTTTTTTTTATATATTAGTTTTTTTTATTTTATCCGAATAGGGAAAATAATAGGAGTAATGTGGGAACATCTGGGGCTAAGGCAATGGCATAAAGTTGAGTAGCTCAGCCTAATAATAACTTGTGCAACGCATCCCACGCATCAACATCCTCAACAATACAGCAGACCCTACAGTTACCCTACAGAGGACACATTTAGTTTGAATGTTTGCGAGTACTGAGACAATAAATAAATATAAATCCTAATAGTATGCTCTTTCTGCGCTTCTGCTTAACATCGTGTTTTCAGGCGTCTCGGATCCGGGGCGTGTTATGAAACCTTTTTTAAAAAAAAAAATACAAATCTCTCCGCACCGAATATTCGAATATTCGCTGCTGATTACTATCGAATATCCGGAGCCCGAAAAATGGTATTCGGGACAGCCCTACATGCTTGCATATAACTTATTTGAAGAGTTGGACAACTTTGTGTAAATAATATAGATGAATTTATAATTGCATCAGATTTGGAAAGCTGTGTTTCTGATACTAACCATACAAGCCAACAACAACCCTTCCATCCGCACACAATCATGTTCTTAGTACCAAGCCCTTCACTGCACGGTGCAATTCAAGCATTTATGAAATCGACAGGTGCATATAAATCAGTTTACGGTAACCACTGATTATAGAACCATAGTGTGTGAAGGGTAGAACATCTCCTCACCCTCCAGAGCCGCCTCAGTGAGGGTCTTTAACACCAGCTCCTCCACGGCCTCACTGCTGCACAGATCCTCACAGGACCCTCCGATCCCGTACTGGTCCACCAGCGCCAGCAGCTGCTTCTGATTGGGCACCACGAAGCCAATCACGTACGTCTCGTCGCTGCAAAAGGTGGGAGAGGACAAGATGTCAGGCATTGGTTAAACCATTCATTCAAGCATCGGCCAATCAGCTTGCTACTCCAAGTCTGCGAGGTAAACCCAGGTGCACCTCGACAAATACACACGGTGGAACAAGCTCCCCGTTGACATCAGGACGGCAGGACAACTGCATGTCTTCAATTAATTAATTACATGTCCTTTGTTGGACACTTTTATCCAAAGAGAATACTGTGGACAATCCCCACAGGAGCAATTTGGGGTGAAGTGTCTCAGGGACACAACGACATGCTGACTGCAGTGGGACTCGAACTAGCTATCTCCCTGATTCAAAGTCCAGAACACTATCCACTGAGCCACAGCCTCCCTTCCCTCGCAACTGAAAAGGCATCAGGTTCGACTTTCCCTTGGCTTTTAAATTCTATGAAAAGCAGAATTAGAAGCACTTTGAGAATTGAATGTCGGCCTTGAAACTAATTCACCAGCACTTACAGTACAACGGTATTGTTTGTATTGTCTTTATTAGGATCCCCATTAGCACTAGCATGAGCATTGGCTATTCTTCCCGGGGTCCTCACACACTCAAAACATACATGAACATACATACAGCAAAATCAAAACAAAACGAAACAGCTCATAATTTCATGCAATTTACATTTACAGTGCTGCATGAAGTGAAAACTAAAATGGTCATCCAATTATCTTTCTGTCTGACTTGCTTGAAGTGAATATCTGCACTTTCCTTCTTGTTCGTAGTTTGAATCTTAATGTTTTTTGCAATTGTGGCTTTGGAGCAGATGAAATGTCAAAGAGAAAACAGAGTGTGGTTATTAAGCGACGCTGGTTTGTGTGTGTTATAGCGACGTGCATGTTGGGCCCAATCAGGCGAAGCAGAACATACATGTGCACGCACACACCATCCATTCTTCACCAAGTGAGAGTTTAAACCCATACAAGGAAATGGAAACGATGCGTGCCTGAGTGTGAGCAGAGTGTAACCTTTGAATATCTTGAACACACGGTCTGTCGCTGAGTCACATTCTCAAAGATGACACTGATAAGTTAAAGGCACCATGCAGAGTTGGTTACTCGACAGAACCTAATGTGTGTTTCATTTCTTTCCTTATAAAATATCTAGAAGTGGTCTTTCCCCTGCCTCTTGGTGCATTACTTCCATCCGTAGATCAGAGCGACGTTGGGACACTGTTGGAAGGAACGTTTTTGTAACTCGCGTGCTAGTGCTCAATGTCGTCGTGCATGAGAACAAATGTGATGAAAGCTCCACAGGGCGACTTTGATGTTTAACAAGGGGACAAACTGTTTACAGGAAGTCACTCTGTGTACATGGAGGCCCTGGGACTCAGAAGATACTCCTCAAATGCAGCGTCTTACTGACTCGAGTTGCGTTGGATTAGATGAGAAGCATTTAATTACAACGAGAAGAGTCAGATGCCATCGAGACATTAAGAATAGACAACAGACAGCAAAGACACGCAGCATTCGTACATGCATAAAATAATAGCTAAATTAAGTGTAGGGAAATATTAGTATAGTAACTATGTATGTGTGTATAGTAAATGATATGGGTTATTGCAAGAGTTGAGTGGCATGATTTCCCTTGGGAGGAAACTGTCTTTGAGTCTGTTTGTCTGCATTAGTTAATGTAAACCAGTTGCTTTGACATATGGATGAATCAAAAGTAAGCTTTCAGTAATCACTAACTTTGTTTTCCACGGCCCCTTATCGGAGAACACCCAGCTAGTAACCTAGCAACCAAGCTTCGGCTTGCGGCAGTCAGAAACTCATGTATCTTCGAATCTACTTACAAATACAAATAAATGGGGAAGTGTCAGTTCAACCGTATTTGGTTGGAAAACATCTAATTTAGTGCTTGGTTGAAACCAGTGGAGGGGAACGTGTTTGAAGCCCGCTGCACCTTTTGCAAAATAAATTAGCGTTTGTTTTGCTAATGTAGCGTTAGCTAGCGCAGCAGCTCCCGCAACAACATCGGGGGACCTCCGGGCGACTTTTGGGTCTACGTCAACCCTAAAAGCGGAGGTGCTAAACACCAATCATACAACTACATGAAGGCAGCAGAGCTCTGAATATAGCTCTTGTGACACACACACACACACACACACACACACACACACACACACACACACACACACACACACACACACACACACACACACACACACACACACACACACACACACACACACACACACACACACACACACACACACACACACACACACACACACACACACACACACACACACACACACACACACACACACACACACACACACACACACACACACACACACACACACACACACACACACACACACACACACACACACTACCTGTTGGCGTAGGCACAGATGTTGTCGACCAGAGGGCAGTTCTTCAACATGGCCTCCACTTTCCCCAGAGAGACGTACTCTCCTGCCTGCAGCTTCACCAGGTCTTTCTTACGATCTGGAGACAAAGACAGTGTGTGGAAACATTTGAAAAGATAAGAGAGAAAATGTGGGGGTTTCTGGATGACTAAAGCAAACAGAAGTGTGGAGTAATTCTGGGAACTAAGGTAATCTGATTTTTTGAAAGGCTTCCTGCCAGACTGATGGATGGAAGTTGAGGAGAAATGTTGCATGGGAACATTTCAGAAACCTGGGGCACAATGTCGATGCGGTAGCTTTGGAAATGTGATCATTTGGACAAAAAAAACTTTCCTTTTGTACTCTCCACTTCCACCCAAAGCCAACCTAATTTCCTCACCAATGATCTTGAGGCACCCGTCTTTGTGAAACTCTCCGATGTCTCCCGTGCAGAACCACCTCTGACCGCTCTCGTCTACGAAGAAATCCTCATTTTTCGACCCGTTCTTGTAGTAACCCATGGTGACGTTGGGTCCACCGACCAGGATCTCTCCTCGTGGATTTGGCTTATCGGTACTACGATAACCACCTGAGAGAAGAGGGTGCATTCAGAGGGTTGGAAGTAAAAACACAGGAAAACATGAACATCTTGAGATTATAGTTGTGCAGAAAAACCTGGGGTGGGAAAAGTACTCAGGTCTTGTGCTTGAGTAAAAGTAGAAGTACTCAGATCTTGTGCTTGAGTAAAAGTAGAAGTACTCAGATCTTGTGCTTGAGTAAAAGTAGAAGTACTCAGATCTTGTGCTTGAGTAAAAGTAGAAGTACTCAGATCTTGTGCTTGAGTAAAAGTAGAAGTACTCAGATCTTGAGTAAAAATAGAAGTACTCAGATCTTGAGTAAAAATAGAAGTACTCAGATCTTGAGTAAAAGTAGAAGTACTCAGACCTTGTACTTGAGTAAAAGTAGAAGTACTCAGATCTTGTGCTTCAGTAAAAGTAGAAGTACTCAGATCTTGAGTAAAAGTAGAAGTACTCAGACCTTGTACTTGAGTAAAAGTAGAAGTACTCAGATCTTGTGCTTCAGTAAAAGTACTCAGATCTTGTTCTTGAGTGAAAGTAGAAGTACTCAGATCTTGTGCTTGAGTAAAAGTAGAAGTACTCAGATCTTGTACTTGAGTAAAAGTAGAAGTACTCAAATCTTGTACTTGAGTGAAAGTAGAAGTACTCAGATCTTGTACTTGAGTAAAAGTAGAAGTACTCAGATCTTGAATAAAAGTAGAAGTACTCAGATCTTGTACTTGAGTAAAAGTAGAAGTACTCAGATCTTGTACTTCAGTAAAAGTAGAAGTACTCAGATCTTGTTCTTGAGTAAAAGTAGAAGTACTCAGATCTTGTTCTTCAGTAAAAGTAGAAGTACTCAGATCTTGTACTTCAGTTAAAGTAGAAGTACTCAGATCTTGTACTTGAGTAAAAGTAGAAGTACTCAGATCTTGTACTTCAGTAAAAGTAGAAGTACTCAGATCTTGTACTTCAGTTAAAGTAGAAGTACTCAGATCTTGTACTTGAGTAAAAGTAGAAGTACTCAGATCTTGTACTTCAGTAAAAGTAGAAGTACTCAGATCTTGTTCTTGAGTAAAAGTAAAAGTACTCAGATCTTGTACTTCAGTAAAAGTAGAAGTACTCAGATCTTGTACTTCAGTAAAAGTAGAAGTACTCAGATCTTGTACTTCAGTAAAAGTAGAAGTACTCAGGTCTTGTACTTAGTAAAAGTAGAAGTACTCAGATCTTGTACTTGAGTTAAAGTAGAAGTACCAGAGTGTAGGAATACTCTGTTACAGTAAAAGTCCTGCATTCAAAATGTTCCTCAAGTAAAAGTAGAAAAGTATTCTCATCAAAATATAGTGAAAGTATTGACAGTAAAAGTAGTCATTGTGCAGATTGGTCCATTCCAGAATAATAGATATGATATGTTTTATAATGATTGATCATGAAAGTGTTCTCAAAGCTGGTAAAGGTGCAGCTAGTTTGAATGACTTTGTATACTGCAGGGTAGCTGGTGGATTTACTCCAGGTGGAACTAAAGTCTGATTTAACACTTGATTAGATTTCACATCATTCATCCACATCTGTAAAGTAACTAAAGGTATTAAATACATGAAGTGGAGGAAAAGTACACCATGTACCTCTGAACTGTAGTGGAGTAGAAGTACAGAGTAGCATACAATTTAAATACTCAAGTAAAATACAAGTATCTCCAAATTGTACTTAAGTACAGTGCTTGAGTAAATGTACTTAGTTACTTCCCACCTCTGATAAAAACCTGAAGGAGAGTTCAATTTAAAAAACGAGTGCTGGTCTGGGAACCAAGCAGGAAATAAACTCAACTTGATGACTATCAAGATTAAACTGAGAGTCGTAAAAGTGAGTTATGATCCCTGACGTAAAAAGATGGAAGTAGTTCAGCAGCAGAAGGGAGAGAAGTTTCCTTACAAGGAAACACTGACCGAGGAATGATGAATGGATTCAGAAAAGTGTTGATATGCAAAGAAACGCAAAAAAGAAACGCAAGGACTGATGTTTGTCCCTGTAAATCCCTCTGACTATGTGTGTGTGTGTGTGTGTGTGTGTGTGTGTGTGTGTGTAGTCTCACTCACCCTCCACCCAGTCTTTGAGCTTCATCTCACAGCAAACCAGCGGTCCTCCCACTCTCCCAGTGCTGTAATCCCACACTGAAAACACACACACACACACACACACACACACACACACACACACACACACACACACACACACACACACACACACACACACACACACACACACACACACACACACACACACACACACACACACACACACACACACACACACACACACACACACACACACACACACACACACACACACACACACACACACACACACACACACACACACACACAATGAGGGAACACAGCGGCATCAAGGCACGACAGTTATAACCATAGCAACATGACCTCATTTGTTCCCTCGCCATGGAAACCCCATCCCAGAGGAATGTCCAGTGTTTCTTGGCTCAAAATGAGCGCAGTGGAGATGGTTCAGTCTGGGACAAGGCTGGAGGTATCGGATAAATGTGACGGCAATGAAAGCACGAAACTGATTACTGGGACATGATACTGTTTGGGGTGAAGTGTCTGCAGCGGGATTTGAACCCTCAGCGCACTAACTAAATTCAGTTTTGACAGCCAATCAATACTAGTACACCACGGTTTGTCACTTACATGTTATATATCGTAGTACAAGGTCAACAATGTTTTACTTTACCTTCATATTTGTATATATATATATATATGTATTTTATTTTATTGGACACTTATTGTTTTTTAACTTCTTATGTTTATATGATTTTTTTATTTTATTTTATTCTTTCTTACTTTAACTTCTGCTTGCATTAATTGTATTTAATCTTTTTATTGTACATTTTTACTTTTTCTGTATATATTAATATACGTATAATTTTTTATAATTTATCTTTTATTTTAATTTAATTATTATTATTGAAACATGACCGGTAAGATTCGAATTTGTCCGGTAAAATAAATTATTTGGACATTTGGAAAAATCCTAGCGGAAACCCACATGTCGTTTTAACTCAGCGTGCGATGTGTTCCTCTTCAAAGCAGAAACTTCCCACGCATGATTTATTTACTCATCTTCATCGCACTGATCCTCCCATCCATGCTGTAAAGTCATCTCTCCGTCTTCATGTCCTCCCACTGCTTCTATCACCGCTTGGAGATTGTGGAAACTCCATTTTTTCCTCCAAGTATACTTCCCACAACATCTTTAACCCTCCTGTTGTGTTCGGGTCAAATCCGACCAATTTCCTACTTTCATCAATCAGAACTTTTTTGTTTCACATTCGATTCGATTGCATTCAGGCTTTATGATATCCTTCACAGAAGACATTTGAACATATCACATTGCTGATCACCACTTTCATTGCATTTTGGATGATGATGATTTAGTCAACTTTTGTAACACCCGCTAACCATCCGGATCAACACACACACACACACCCACACCCACACCCACACCCACACACACACACACACACACACACACACACACACACACACACACCCACACCCACACCCACACACACACACACACACACACACACACACACACACACACACACACACACACACACACACACACACATCAAAGAATACATTATTACAAGTATTCTACTGGCCTTGTTTCCTCAGTATATTTACACACCAGTCCTAGATGTAATCTAACACCCTCTACTGACTGTAATGTAGAGTTAGTACACATTATTATACATTATCAGGTAAACTAATGAAAGGCTGACCAAGCCCAAGTCACTTTAAGACAATGGCGTCTAGAAAATGATGTTTAAAATAATACTAAAGTAACATTTACAACAATTACAAGTAATAGACTGACTAAGGAAAGAACTGAAAGAGAAGTAAAGGAAGGTAACGGGAGGATAGATGGAAACAAAATAGAAAGAAAGAAAAACCACGGAGGGTCTATAACCCCTCGTCCTCATACTGCCACACACACACACACACACACACACACACACACACACACACACACACACACACACACACACACACACACACACACACACACACACACACACACACACACACACACACACACACACACACACACACACACACACACACACACACACACACACACACACACACACACACACACACGATGTGTCCCCCCCTTATGTGTCCAATCCCCCCAATGTTAATCACACCGCACACACACCCACAAGATGTGTCCCCCCCCTTATGTGTCCAATCCCCCCAATGTTAATCACACCTCACACACACCCACAAGATGTGTCCCCCCCTTATGTGTCCAATCCCCCCAATGTTAATCACACCTCACACACACCCACAAGATGTGTCCCCCCCCTTATGTGTCTAATCCCCCCATGTTAATCACACCTGACACACACACACACAAGATGTGTGCCCCCCCTTATGTGTCCAATCCCCCCAATGTTAATCACACCTCACACCCACCCACCCCCACACACCCACACACACACACACACACACACACACACACACACACACACACACACACACACACACACACACACACACACACACACACACACACGTTCAGTGTGTGTTCTTTGTATATTTACTGCAGTGTTTCATGTATACCAGTAGTCTGATAAAATATGTACAGTTTGAAAGGGTGTTAAATGAAATGTGGTGATGATTAATGGTTTTTGTCTTTATGTGATAGCAGTTAAAACCGGACAAAAGGACCGGTCAAATTTGACCGCGAACACCAAAGTAAGGGGGAAACGAACACAACAGGAGGGTAAACAGCAAATCACGACTTAAGTTGCGCTCTTTGTAAGAAAAAGCAGCCATTCGTATATTGATGTCTATTCCCATATAGATACTGCAGTAAGTAAGACTCTCGTATCAGTTGGATTTTGAGCAAAATACGGTCGCAAGTTATAACTACAAAAACAAATAAGTGAAGAAGTGTAATTTCCCCCCCAAAAAAGCATTGGAAAGACTTTGCGACACACCTCAATATACTCAAAATGTTATGTAAATAAAGCAAACTGACAGCTATTATGTATACAAATAGTTATTTTCATTAGTCTGAGATATTTTGTAGCAGCCGACTGTTACGAAATGTAATTACAAACAGCTGCTCATCACCTCTCTGTTCCTCGACAATCATTTCCTCAACCTCTATTATCTTCACTGTATATTTTTTACCTTTTAATGCTGTTTTATTTCTATTTGAGATGTTTACATTTTAAAATAGTTTATTCCTACTATCTTAAAATCTACTTATGTACAAGGCGTTGTTGTTTATGCTGTCGCAACGCAAATAAATATCTAATCTTATCCTATCCTATTATTTTAGCTGTGTGTGGTAAAAACCCTCTCTGAGTGAGTGATAAAGAATGAAAGCAGATCAACAGATCAGATATAGAATCTTGTAGGATAGATATTTTTGCTCTCAGGCAATCAATGAAAATGATACGGGGCGAACCTTAAATAAACTGCTTCCTCTATTTGCTAGATATTCTTTTAAAACATTTTCTATTTCTATTTCTTTAACGGTGTACTTTGTGATTTTTTTCTTACGCTCGCTGATGGTTCCCGCCCCGCAGGTCTCCGTCAGGCCGTAGCCCTGACCCACCGGGCAGCAGAAACACACGTTCATGAAGCGCTGCGTGACGGCGGATAGCGGCGCTCCACCGGATAACAAGACCCGTATCCGACCTCCCAGCAGAGAGCGAACTTTCCTGAACACCAGCCTGGATGGGAGGAAACGGGGGGGGGGAAAGTACACACATCCTTTACTCAAGTAGAAGTACAGATACTCGTGTTTAAAAATACTCTGGTGAAAGTATAAGTACTGACTAAACTTCTTTACTCAAGTCAAAGTAAAGAGGCTTTGAAATGTACCCATAACTAGCAGCTGTTTTAAAGAGTACCTGACCTCCCTTTATATTAATAGAACAATAATGTCATTGTTAGCTAATGAATGTTTCCATGCTGAACAACGGCAACATGACAACGTTTCCATTGGTCCCTCTTCTTTAGAGAAGAGCAGGAAATGATGGATACACGGATCGTGTTCAAATCAATAGGCACGCAATGACTCTAAATAATAATGATCACGCCACCAAACACACATTCAGACTAAAGGAACCAGCCTGTTTGGAAAATGAGAGAAGTAGAAAGTACAGGTATTTGGGTTCAACATGTGAGAAGTAGAAAGTACAGGTATTTGGGTTCAACATGTGAGAAGTAGAAAGTACAGGTATTTGGGTTCAACATGTAAGAAGTAGAAAGTACAGGTATTTGGGTTCAACATGTAAGAAGTAGAAAGTACAGGTATTTGGGTTCAACATGTAAGAAGTAGAAAGTACAGGTATTTGGGTTCAACATGTAAGAAGTAGAAAGTACAGGTATTTGGGTTCAACATGTAAGAAGTAGAAAGTACAGGTATTTGGGTTCAACATGTAAGAAGTAGAAAGTACAGGTATTTGGGTTCAACATGTAAGAAGTAGAAAGTACAGGTATTTGGGTTCAACATGTAAGAAGTAGAAAGTACAGGTATTTGGGTTCAACATGTAAGAAGTAGAAAGTACAGGTATTTGAGTTCAACATGTGAGAAGTAGAAAGTACAGGTATTTGTGTTCAACATGTGAGAAGTAGAAAGTACAGGTATTTGTGTTCAACATGTGAGAAGTAGAAAGTACAGGTATTTGTGTTCAACATGTAAGAAGTAGAAAGTACAGGTATTTGAGTTCAACATGTGAGAAGTAGAAAGTACAGGTATTTGTGTTCAACATGTGAGAAGTAGAAAGTACAGGTATTTGTGTTCAACATGTAAGAAGTAGAAAGTACAGGTATTAGTGTTCAACATGTCAGAAGTAGAAAGTACAGGTATTTGTGTTTGTAAGAAGTAGAAAGTACAGGTATTTGTGTTCAACATGTGAGAAGTAGAAAGTACAGGTATTTGTGTTTGTAAGAAGTAGAAAGTACAGGTATTTGTGTTCAACATGTAAGAAGTAGAAAGTACAGGTATTTGTGTTCAACATGTCAGAAGTAGAAAGTACAGGTATTTGTGTTTGTAAGAAGTAGAAAGTACAGGTATTTGTGTTCAACATGTGAGAAGTAGAAAGTACAGGTATTTGTGTTTGTAAGAAGTAGAAAGTACAGGTATTTGTGTTCAACATGTCAGAAGTAGAAAGTACAGGTATTTGTGTTCAACATGTAAGAAGTAGAAAGTACAGGTATTAGTGTTCAACATGTCAGAAGTAGAAAGTACAGGTATTTGAGTTCAACATGTAAGAAGTAGAAAGTACAGGTATTTGTGTTCAACATGTGAGAAGTAGAAAGTACAGGTATTTGTGTTCAACATGTAAGAAGTAGAAAGTACAGGTATTTGTGTTCAACATGTAAGAAGTAGAAAGTACAGGTATTTGTGTTCAACATGTAAGAAGTCAAAGTAAAAAGTCGTCAGGAAAATAAGTAGTGGACTAAAGTACTGATACCAGAAACATGTACTTAAGTACAGAAACAAAGTATTTGTGCTCCACAGAGAACACAGCGAGGAGGTTCTTCACCTCTTGTCTAAATGCCTGAGCTAGCACTCACTTGTCGCACAGAGGTGTGCTGTTTCCTCTGGAGAGCTGCTCCAGTTTGTAGTTGTACGCCAGGATGAAGAGAGTCCGCTGCACACAGCTCATCTCCTCCACCTTCAGCATCACGTTCTTATAGATACGATCCATGATCTCCTGCAAGGGGAGGAAGGAGAACCAATGAGGGATAGGAAGAGACCAAAATCAATTCAGAAGAAGCCAAGATTCAAAGCATCAAGCAACAACATAACGTTAAAATACCAAAACTACAAACGGCAGAACCTCCTTTTGTGAGCTATATCACAGGATTCAAAGATTCAAAGGTTTTCATGTCATCAGCTACAAAAGCTACAGTTTAGAAATGGCATTTAAAACCTTCTGACCTGAGCTACTCCAACCATGCAACATATATAATAAAATACAAAATGAAAATAGTGCAAGAAGTCTATTTACACGTACATAGAATACGATATAAGAACAGAATGTGAAGTTAAACATTGGAGAGTAAGATGACATTAAATACGGTTTATTACGGTGATAACTATTTACATAAATAAGTAAATTGCCAAACAAAATGTTAGTTAACTTTCATGAACTTTAAACACAGTGAAGGGGTTGAAGTGTACCAGGGTGTCCGCGGGGTCTTAAAAAGTATTAAAAGTTGATAAACCAATTTAGTGAAATTAAAGGCTATTGAAAAGTATTAAAGGGTATTACATTTTGTATCTTGTTTTCAATAAGTATATACATTTTCCAGAGAGGTTGTATTCTACAGTCTGCCTGAATGTAATCATTGCGTAGGTGTGTAGTGTGATTCTGTGTAGTTTATTTATGGCATCCCGTTGGATTTGACGTCATCTGAACAGGACATCGCACGCTCACTGCTTGATAGCGCTCAAAGGTCCGTTTACGCCGGTTGCTAAGCAATATCGTTATGGGGAAATGCAAGTCTGCGTCCAAATGGTTGGAAGATAAGGAGGAAGGACAATCAATGCTGTATATAGTCAATGTGAGGTAAAGTGTGTCGCCAAGGTAACCGGTTAGAACTCCAAGTGGCGATGAGGTCTTAAAATGTACGGAGAGGGTCTTTAAAGGGATTACATGTGACTTCAGGATTCCTGCGTATACCCTGAGTACACAAAGAGTACCCAAACAGAACAACACTGCTGTAGCAACCCGCACTAACCCTGCTTCATTTTCTATTTTATTCTAAGTGGGATTATAATTTAAAAGGTATAGGGTGAGACCAAATTCAATAAAATATATACAACATAATAGATATTAAAAATTGGAGGTACTAGCCACAGTGACCCATTGGTTTGTGGACTACAGAGTTTGGCGTTCTGCTTTTTTTGGAACCAGACGTCACTATTTGGCCAAAGGTGAAATACAAATTTGGCACAGCCAGAGACACACGAAATGGGGCGAAGCCTGCGAGCTAGTTCAGGAAGTCAACTCGAGCACCAATGATACATTAACACGTGACGCACCTCGTCCCTCTTATAACCAACCAATCACATTCTCCTAAACATGCAGCTCTATTTAAGCTGCCAGGTCTTCCTGCCTCTGCCTCCTCGCTATGCTGCCACTGCTGGTTCACTTGCTATTGCTACGTTCATGTTGCTGCTGCTGCTCGCCTGCCCCAGCTTCCCCCCCAGCTTCCACCCCAGCTTCCACCCCAGCTTCCACCTCAGCTTCCCCCCCAGCTTCCACCCCAGCTTCCACCTCAGCTTCCACCTCAGCTTCCACCTCAGCTTCCACCCCAGCTTCCACCCCAGCTTCCACCTCAGCTTCCACCCCAGCTTCCACCCCAGCTTCCACCCCAGCTTCCACCCCAGCTTCCACCTCAGCTTCCACCTCAGCTTCCACCTCAGCTTCCACCCCAGCTTCCCCCCCAGCTTCCACCCCAGCTTCCACCTCAGCTTCCACCTCAGCTTCCACCTCAGCTTCCACCCCAGCTTCCACCCCAGCTTCCACCTCAGCTTCCACCCCAGCTTCCACCCCAGCTTCCACCCTAGCTTCCACCTCAGCTTCCACCCCAGCTTCCACCTCAGCTTCCACCCCAGCTTCCACCCCAGCTTCCACCCCAGCTTCCACCCCAGCTTCCACCCTAGCTTCCACCTCAGCTTCCACCCCAGCTTCCACCCCAGCTTCCACCCCAGCTTCCACCCCACCACCACCCCAGCTTCCACCCCAGCTTCACCCCAGCTTCCACCCGAGCTTCCACCCCAGCTTCCACCCCAGCTTCCACCTGTAGGCTCGGGGGATAGTTATCTAATCATCACTCAATGTTCTTTGTAAATCTGTGGAGTGATGAGGCCCGAGCCTAGACGCCAAACTCAAACTATATGCTGCTTCTAATAAACATATTAAGAAACACGTGAGTTGTCTGACTGAAATTAGATTGTGTCAGATAAAACCAAAGAACTGGATCATTGAGGTGGTTATAAGGGAGCAAATGTATACATGAGTTGGATGTATTGTACGGGTTATAAGAACAACTGAGAATATGTACAAATATTGCCAGAAAAATTAGATTTCAGCTAGGCACATTTTAAAATGACTGACATGGCATTTTTGCAAACAAAAAATATTCTTTAAATCTGAATACGTCCACATTTGGTCTCGAGGTGGCAGAAAAAACACTGGAGGACACACGCACCACATATTCTCAGCTCATAAAGCATAACAACTCTTAAACTGAGCAAACTATTGCTAAGCAGACACAGAGCAGCATTAGTGCTCCAACATTTACTCTTCTTTGAGCTCTATTTTGAATTCGCAGCTTGATGAAAAACCTCATCAGCCCCTCAGAATGAAGTGGGTTTGTCAAAGTGAATTATTTGAGTTGGCTTTGATTTCTATAAACTGGTGGAAGGAGCGGTGATGTGCTGGGAACTGGAATATCTGAGGAATTACAATTATTTTAGTTTCTTGCCTAGGGCACATGCCTTTTGAGATTCCTACTGCACAAGAAAAGAAAAACTCATTATCCAAATCAGTAGCGAATGCAAAAGCTGGATTATAGCTAAACGGGGGAAAGGGTAAAACCTAAAGACAATACAAAAAGAAACCCATCTGGTTCATGGAGGCTTTAGTGAGAGAGGAAGTGGACTCGGATCCATGCAGCAGCTCACGTCATATCACAGCAAACAATTTGTACGTGTGTGTGAGTGTGTGAGTGTGTGTGTTAGTGTGAGAGTGTGTGTGTGTGTCGTGGGGATAACCACATGGGGCTTTCTCACGTTCTGTTTACAGCTGTGAATGGTTCCAGACACTGGGGCCCTCTGACCTTTACACTACGACCACTGGGAGGATGGGAGGGGGAGGGAGGGAGTTTATGGTGTGAGAGACGATCAGGGGGGGAGAATACAGCGATGAGGGCGTATTGTCTACAAACTATCCTGCGCACAGTCTAGCCAACAACTGTAATGGAAATATGTCATATCGTCAGAGATGGCAAAAGTAAACAAATCCTTCACTCGAGTCAAAGTAAAGAGGCTTTGAAATGTGCTTCAGTAAAAAGTACCCATAACTAGCAGCTGTTTTAAAGAGTACCTGACGTCCCTTTATATTAATAGAACAATAATGTCATTGTTAGCTAATGAATGTTTCCATGCTGAACAACGGCAACATGACAACGTTTTCATTGGTCCCTCTTCTTTAGAGAAGACCAGGAAATGATGGATACACGGATCGTGTTCAAATCAATAGGCACGCAATGACTCTAAATAATAATGATCACGCCACCAAACACACATTCAGACTAAAGGAACCAGCCTGTTTGGAAAATGAGAGAAGTAGAAACTACAGGTATTTGAGTTCAACATGTAAGAAGTAGAAAGTACAGGTATTTGTGTTCAACATGTAAGAAGTAGAAAGTACAGGTATTTGTGTTCAACATGTAAGAAGTAGAAAGTACAGGTATTTGGGTTCAACATGTAAGAAGTAGAAAGTACTGGTATTAGTGTTCAACATGTAAGAAGTAGAAAGTACAGGTATTTGAGTTCAACATGTGAGAAGTAGAAAGTACAGGTATTTGTGTTCAACATGTAAGAAGTAGAAAGTACAGGTATTTGTGTTCAACATGTAAGAAGTAGAAAGTACAGGTATTTGTGTTCAACATGTAAGAAGTAGAAAGTACAGGTGTTTGAGTTCAACATGTAAGAAGTAGAAAGTACAGGTATTTGTGTTCAACATGTAAGAAGTAGAAAGTACAGGTATTTGTGTTCAACATGTAAGAAGTAGAAAGTACAGGTGTTTGAGTTCAACATGTAAGAAGTAGAAAGTACAGGTATTTGTGTTCAACATGTAAGAAGTAGAAAGTACAGGTATTTGTGTTCAACATGTAAGAAGTAGAAAGTACAGGTATTTGTGTTCAACATGTAAGAAGTAGAAAGTACAGGTATTTGTGTTCAACATGTAAGAAGTAGAAAGTACAGGTGTTTGAGTTCAACATGTAAGAAGTAGAAAGTACAGGTATTTGTGTTCAACATGTAAGAAGTAGAAAGTACAGGTATTTGAGTTCAACATGTGAGAAGTAGAAAGTACAGGTGTTTGAGTTCAACATGTAAGAAGTAGAAAGTACAGGTATTTGTGTTCAACATGTAAGAAGTAGAAAGTACAGGTATTTGTGTTCAACATGTAAGAAGTAGAAAGTACAGGTATTTGTGTTCAACATGTAAGAAGTAGAAAGTACAGGTATTTGTGTTCAACATGTAAGAAGTAGAAAGTACAGGTATTTGAGTTCAACATGTAAGAAGTAGAAAGTACAGGTATTTGTGTTCAACATGTAAGAAGTAGAAAGTTCAGGTATTTGTGTTCAACGTGTAAGAAGTAGAAAGTACAGGTATTTGTGTTCAACATGTAAGAAGTAGAAAGTTCAGGTATTTAAGTTCAACATGTAAGAAGTAGAAAGTACAGGTATTTGAGTTCAACATGTGAGAAGTAGAAAGTACTGGTATTTGTGTTCAACATGTAAGAAGTAGAAAGTTCAGGTATTTAAGTTCAACATGTAAGAAGTAGAAAGTAAAAAGTCGGCAGAAAAATAAGTCGTGGAGTAAAGTACTGATACCAGAAACATGTATTTAAGTACAGTAACAAAGTATTTGTACTCCACTTCTTCCCACCTCTGTATATCGTCAGGGTTTTAGTCGTTTTACATTTCCTCAGAGCAGTAGTTAAGGTTTGCAATACATACGTTTGTACAAACATCAAGTCACTCACCTTTAGGGGTTTGAAGCAAATACAAATGTATGATAGCTACGCCCAATTGAATCAAATATAACGTCAACCTCTATGGTTTGATTCTAGTCTTTTTTGATACGCCTCTCTCCATAATTTCTACACTATCTTTACCACATAAAGTTGAACATAACCACCAAAAATAACAACAAAATAATTGCTTTTGTCATTTTTCTTTTGACTACTGAGAAAAAGTTAAAAAAAAAGATTAATGGAGGACAGTTTCTGTATCGTTGTGCATGGTCACTAATTTGATTTCAACGTTTTAAAAGACCAGTTGTACTAGAATCTTTAAATGATAGCAGAAAGAAGTTGTATAAACAACATTAGTACCTTGTAAATGAAATATAGTGCAAGTATTGTGTACATGATTGCTGTTTTAGAGGTACTTCCGCTAAAAAACAGCTGTGAGATTGAACCAGAAGTAGTAGTGGCAGTAAAGCCAAAACAATCTGCTCAGAAGATGCTAAAAAGTACAGAGGACTGAGTCAAATAAAAAATGTCTGGGGTTTGAATCCATAAAGAAAACATTAATTTTAGAAACAGATCGAGTAGATAGGGGTCAATGAGAGATGCTGTAAAAACAGAATAGTGTATAATGCATTGTGTTGTGTTGAGTTGACTGTCTCTACGTACCGGGACAGCTGCCATCAGCGTGGGCTGCAGGACGCTGGAGTCTCCTTTACTGCCTTTCTTGATCTTGGTTGACTTTGGATGGGAAGAAAATAATTAGGAATTATTTGGCAAAGAAAATTGATATTCAGAGAGACTGAAACCACGACCTGCTGCAAGCTGTCACTTCCCTTCTTATAACACCCCTTGAATGTCTCATTAGACTATTAACTATCTTTTTACAAGTATACAACTTGTCTTTCTGTCGACGAAAAGCAAGTTACGGGTTAGTAGTTTGAAGAGGAAAGTTTAGTACAAATACCAATTATGTGCAATATTTATATATGCCGTTAATAACTGTGTCATATATACCTGGCTGCTAAATCCTCAGAACTGTCACAGGATGTATATTTTGTAAATTGTGTAATTTTTATACTTTTTTTAATCTTTAATATTGTTTTTATGCATGCTTCTTAGTTAGCATGAAGCTGTCTATGGCTCTTTCCTTTGGGCTCTCTAAAAGTGAACCTGATTGATGCATTTAACATTGTATTATAGCAAGAAAGAAACACAGCCCTTACCTGGTCAGAGAGGGTCTGAGGGGACGAGTATCCGATCCGGCACCCGTGAGCCATGCCCACCAACTCTGCGCTGAGCTCCAGAACATGAGCCAGAGGCAGGTAGCCGATATAGGTGTCCTCCTCACTGACACACACACACACACACACACACACACACACACACACACACACACACACACACACACACACACACACACACACACACACACACACACACACACACACACACACACACACACACACACACACACACACACACACACACACACACACACACACACACACACACACACACACACACACACACACACACACACACACACACACACACACACACACACACACACACACACACACACACTTAAGAAAAGCACTTCCAAGTTGTGCTAGATTTCTGCTAATGTAAAAGTTAGCGCTGCACAATAAAAAATGAAATTGGAATATTTTTTCGTACATTTATTGCAAAATCTAAATAGTGGTTCACTTTCAGAACAACATTTTGAGGCTAGATAACGCCTGGCCCTTGATCACACTAACAATGTTTTTTTTGGAATAAGAACATCTATCCTTTCCTTTGCTTTTACCTTAAAATGATCTAATGTTATACAGGCGTTTCTGGATCCTCCAACATATGCTTATGTATTTATATCATCTTATGATGATGAATATGTATATTTTGATAAAGCATGTGACTTGTAAGTTAATAAATATAGTCTACATCAGGGGGGTCAAACTCAAATACACAGTGAGCCAACATTTTAAAATGGGTACTAGTCGAGGGCCGGACTGGTTCAATGTTTATTGCAGAACTTATTGAAATGAACTTATTGCACATATTGAACCTGGAACTAACAAAGCTTAAATTATTGCCTCTAAAAACAACATTAAATAATCAGTTCATTCATTTCTTATGGCTCTATCTGCAGCTTTTCCAGAGTCATTTCTTATGATTACATTTTCCCACAGGCCAACAACAGCTTCAACAAAACTATTTCCCTCAAAGAGAAACCAAACATGCCCTGTTGTCGTGAGAGAGAAAGTGCAGAAGGAAACATCCATTAAACTCAGTGTGCTGCTCTGTGATGCTAGTTCAGATACTTGGCATCTCATCTTGGGGGCAAGGTCATCAATGTTTGGGCTCAGGCTCTGAGCTGAGGAGACCCTCAGGATGGAGTGAAGGTGTGCGTGCAATATACCGGCGGGCCAGATCTAATAGGAATTTGAAATTATCCTGCGGGCCGAAATTCAATCCACCAAGGGCCTGATTTGGCCCCCGGGCCTTGAGTTTGACACCCCTGGTCTACATGAAATAAACAAATGGTAAAGCCAATTTAATTCGCTCCTGTTTGAATTAAATACTGACTGTTTAAAGAACATTCGTAGAAAAATATTTATAAATATCTCAAAATTAAAAACCTTTTCAAACAAAAACTGCATCTAAAAAATCTAAATCCCTCACTAATGCGATTTTCTAAGAAATGTAGGATTATACGTACTTATTATTGTCAATTTTGACGACATAATTGTGTTTATACGATATATAATTAAATCACAATAGAATTAAATTGAATGACGGAAAATGATTATATTGAATAATCGTCCCTCAGTAGACGTGTCTGCTCTTCAGTGCGCACATGAGGAGGTTTGATATGACTTCATACAGCCATCATTCTTCTAAGAAATGTGATTGCTATCCTGAACCCTTTAACCTCCATTTGTCTCACCCCCTCTCGCAGTGAACTCCCTTCCTTCTGCACATCCTCCCTCCCCCGCCCCGCTCCCCAGAGAGAAGAGGCGCTTTCTGTTTTAATGTAAACATGCGTGTTGTGATGGAGAAATCTGCCTGACACTCTGCACGTGCTCAGCCTGAAAGAGCATTTATTATCTTCCCTAAAAAACACTGTGTAGACCTCGAGAGGCAGTGACAGCAGACTTTAGTGGAGAGTTTAATACAGGAGGGAGCGGAGATAATGTCCTCACTGTGATGACATTTTAAACTGCTCACATTTTGTAAAGGTAGAAAGGGTTCCTCCCCGGCGGTCAAACGGCTTGAATCGGTTTTGGTTTAAAGGAATAGTTGAACGTTATTTGGAAACACCCTTTTTCTCAGTATCGTCATGAGTTAGAGGAGAAGATTCATGCGTTCACACCACAGTACTTTTCCCACTTTAGTTCAGGTATAGTTCCGAAATGTTGCGTTCACACCAAAAAAATCCGGAACTAAAATTAGTTAATGAGAACCTTTTTACCCCCTTTTCCGTCCCTGCTAGAGAGCAGGTACTTTCATGGGAGAAAAAGGTTCCTATGTCTGATGGGCTCGGCGGATTGCAAACCACGCCCCGTAAAACTCCCAAAAAGTTTTGTGAAGCCGCCATTTTATTATCCTCACATTAGCATTATTAGCATTAGTATTAGCATTAGCCCAGCGCACAAACGCAGAGAGACTAACTTATAGCAACACAAAAGAAAACATGGGAGCGGTGGAGATGAGGAGGTGTCGGCATTCTGGCGATTTACTCGGAAGGCTTCAGTAGAAGCTGCTGGGAGTCCCAGCAGCTTCTACTGAAGCCAGTCCCCAACTCCGGGGACTTCCGGCCGGGGACTCCGGGTGGCAGTATACGCCGTGAAGTGGTTTGCGGCCTGCCAGTAAACCCAAAGCAGAAGAAGAAGTGACGTCAGCGGCTTCATTTGCCTAATCCACCCCCCAGGGACTTATTCCGGTGTGAACGCGATCTGTACTTAGTTCATGAGAACTAAAGAGTTCTGATAAACCGTTGTGGGAAAAGTACTGCGGTGTGAAAGCGCCTAATATGAAGAGACAGTCAGCTGCTAGTTAGCTTAGCTTAGCATTAAGACTGGGAAGAGTGGAAAACAACTAGCCTGAGCCTTGCCTTGCTCAAAAATGAACAAGCACTGCTCAAATGTTTATTACATTTCTACCGTTTATTACACTGCCGTACATTAACTCTACGTTAAAAAAACACATTCTTTTAGCTGACACATTTATCCAAAGCGTCTTACAATAAGTGCAAAACGTTTTAACAACTACAACATTTTTGGTGTGTGTGTGTGTGTGTGTGTGTGTGTGTGTGTGTGTGTGTGTGTGTGTGTGTGTGTGTGTGTGTGTGTGTGTGTGTGTGTGTGTGTGTGTGTGTGAGGTTTCATTTCAAAGGTGCAGTGGAAACTGATCAAAAAACGATACGAAACATCACGTTAAAAATGCACTGCATGTCATATTGTTCAAGCTTGTAATACTCCAGTTTCACTACATTATATCATCACCTCTCCCGCATGTATCCCATATTTTCTGTAAGTTTGTATTTCTTACTTCAGGTTGGGTATTCGCTCGGCCATCCCAGTGAGGCCGGCGATGATGTTGCCATGGGAGATCATGACTCCTTTGGGGATGCCCGTGGAGCCGCTGGTGTACATGATGACAGCGATATCTGAGGCCAGCGGAGGATTACGATCCCGAGAAGCTGTGATGTGAGGACACACAAACACACATTTAAGCTCAAACTTTTGGTCATACCTCCAAAAAGATGTTCACATGTAATCGTCTCCTTTGGAATCGTCTTCCATTTCAGATCCGCAAAGCTATTTCCGTTGACTGAAAAGAAAACCCATCTCTTCGCATCTGTCTTCCTTGTAAACTAATATCCATCACCTAGTTTCCATCTCCATTACCATCACTTCAGTCACATGCTTTTATCACATGGCACTACTCATGTTGTTGTGCAATGTTGGATAATGGTTTTATAATTGTTATGCTATGACGTTTGTTTTGTCTTTGCTTTTGTTTGCTTTGTGCAGCCATTTGAGGCATTTCTTTGCATTACAAAGTAACACGTTACTGTAACGCAACTACTTTTGCGGTTACTAATAGCGTTACTAGTTACCTATTCCCATTAAGTAACGCTGTTATAGTTACTGTGATTTAAATTGGTGCGTTACTGCGTTACATTATGTGATCCAACTGAACCGAATCTCCCTGCGGATGTAACTTACAGGCGAATACAGCGATGTCCTCTCACAGCACCATGGAAAAGTGAAAGTAACCAGAGAGGAGTAATGATTGGTTAACGCGGGATAACATTTCAGGGTAAGCCAATCAGAGACAGAGTTGGGCGGGTCTTGCCTTATGGGGAAAATACACACACAAACACTTGCTAATGCTAACACACACACACACACACACACACACACACACACACACACACACACACACACACACACACACACACACACACACACACACACACACACACACACACACACACACACACACACACACACACACACACACACACACACACACACACACACACACACACACACACACACACACACACACACACACACACACACACACACACACACACACACCACCAGCACACACACACAATGGCAGATGCAAGTATCAGCGAGAGCAGCAGCGCATTTGCAACTTGGAAATATAACCACTATTTTCAATTTGTGGGGATAAAGGACGCAAAAAATATTACGATAAAATGTAAACTGTGTGCAGGACAGAAAGCATTGTCCACATCGAAAAACAGCAATGCCAATCTCCTGAAGCACCTAACTAATGTACATGTGGGGAGTTGTCTTTTCTCTTACTGTGCCACAGAACAACACAAAAACTTGTATTTTTATTGTTATTATTTTTAAAGTAAATTCAAGTAACTTGTTACTAATTAATTATATAATTTAGTAACTAATAAAGTAACTAGTTACTTTTTTGAGAGCAGTAACTATAACTATTACTAGTTACTTTTTAAAAGTAACTTGCCCAACACTGCTTGTGAATTGGGGCTATAATACATTTTGATTTGATTTGTATGCTTACGCTCTCGCAATGCTGTGATGTGAGAAGACCAAAACACACTCATGTGAGCTCGAACTTTTGGTCATATCTCCAAAAAGATGTTCACATGGGGCCCTAAACGTCTTCGGTACGTAAAGCCTTATGACTCCATAATACTGGTTCCCTATTGACCTTCATTGGGAAGATTTTACACTTATTTTCATATCGTTTATTTTGTCTCGTCAAATTGGTTTAAAATCATAGGTTCAGGGAATCTAAAAAAGAAAGGGAAGTTTCTTGGAAAGGTCTCGGAGAGGCTTTAATATGAAGGTTTATTTGTGTATTTTATACCTGTGTAATTCATGTTTATTTGATCATCTTTGCTTTTTAATAACTAATGTAACGTGTTCCTGCAGCACTATTTCTTAATGCTCTGAATGTCTTTTATTATTTATTTGTAAAGCACTTTGAATTGCCTTGTGTTGAAAGGTGCTGTATAAATAAACTGGCCTTGCCTTTGGACTAATCTGTTAAAGCTCCCATGTCATGCTTTTCTGGTTATCACCCGTCCACAATGGAATTATGATCAGTAGAAATGGCCATGACATGGGACCTTTAAAGCTACTCATCCGGATTTAAAATGAGGAGCTCTGACCACGAAGAAGAATATTTCTCGAAACAAAAGAGTGTATAACTTTAAGACAGCGTTATGATCCCTCTCTGGGGTTTCTGTTTGAATACACAAGTAGAGATAACATTAGTTTTAAAGGGGGAAACATGACATTGCATTTAGCTCAAGCTTTTGTCCAAAGCAACCTACAATAACTGCAATAAACCATAAGGAATCAGAGTCTGTGCTTATTCACTTCTAAACAAGAAAGCCCAGTGTTATTGATAAGATCAGATAAGAGGTGCTTTATTGATCCCAAATTGGAAAATGTTTGCTTTGCAGCAGCATAAAAAACAACCAAACAAAACAAGGCATTGCACATTGGTAGAAATGAAAGAGAATTAAAAGAGCATTAAAAAGTAGAAAACTGCTGAAACAAAACAGATTGTTGTTGTGCTAAGCTAACGGCGTAATCACTCTAAGATCACGAACAAAAACAAAGCTGAGGATGGAAGAAGGGAGGACAGAAGACGAGGGCCTCTCTTCTTCCTCTTCCTCCTCTTCCTCGGCGTGTTGGAGTGTGAGAGTTGATGTCATGAGAAGTTATGAACTTCCTTTCTCTCTTCACTCTAACAGCCTCTCTTGTTTTGGGTCAGTCAGTTCAAGGGGCCACGGAGAAAAAGACGAAGAGATGCCGGAGACTTTTCCTCCTCCATCCACTCCTCTAACTGAACAAGCATCGTATCGACCTTAATCTGACACAGATGTGAGCACTTCCTCATTCTCATGACCTAATGGGACTGATACCAATCCCCCTCCCAAGTCAAAAACTAAAACACCAAGACCAACCCATTTGAAGGGGCAGTTTCTGACCTCTAAAATAACAAAACAATGTACAGTATATACAGTTTGTAACACATTGCTTTAAGTGGGGCTGCATAATTCATCAAATTGGATCAAAATCAAAATATGCACCAGTACAATATCCAGATTACAGTAAGGGCAACATTTGTTAAAAGCAAGGGATGTCATTATTTAAAACACATTTGAAAGTGCTTTATTAGGGTTTTAAACCAAAAGTGTGTGCCCGTCTGTTGTTAGGGTTAGGGTTGGTGGTGCCAAAGCCAATGGGATCGAATTCCCATGATTTTTAAAGCGTTAATGCAATCTCCAGAAGTAAAAAGCTAATGTTGGGATATAAAGGAACTACAGCACGGTCAGATGACGTCACCACCGCTAAGCTAAAGGCGGCTAATGTTGGGCTATAAAGGAACTACAGCACGGTCAGATGACGTCACCACCGCTAAGCTAAAGGCGGCTAATGTTGGGCTATAAAGGAACTACAGCACGGTCACATGACTTCACGTCACCACCGCTAAGCTAAAGGTGGCTAATGTTGGGCTATAAAGGAACTACAGCACGGTCACATGACTTCACGTCACCACCGCTAAGCTAAAGGCGGCTAATGTTGGGCTATAAAGGAACTACAGCACAGTCACATGGCTTCACGTCACCACCGCTAAGCTAAAGGTGGCTAATGTTGGGCTATAAAGGAACTACAGCACGGTCACATGACTTCACGTCACCACCGCTAAGCTAAAGGAGGCTAATGTTGGGCTATAAAGGAACTACAGCACGGTCAGATGACGTCACCACCGCTAAGCTAAAGGCGGCTAATGTTGGGCTATAAAGGAACTACAGCACGGTCACATGACGTCACCAACGCTAAGCTAAAGGCGGCTAATGTTGGGCTATAAAGGAACTACAGCACGGTCACATGACTTCACGTCACCACCGCTAAGCTAAAGGTGGCTAATGTTGGGCTATAAAGGAACTACAGCACGGTCACATGACTTCACGTCACCACCGCTAAGCTAAAGGCGGCTAATGTTGGGCTATAAAGGAACTACAGCACGGTCACATGGCTTCACGTCACCACCGCTAAGCTAAAGGAGGCTAATGTTGGGCTATAAAGGAACTACAGCACGGTCACATGACTTCACGTCACCACCGCTAAGCTAAAGGTGGCTAATGTTGGGCTATAAAGGAACTACAGCACGGTCACATGACTTCACGTCACCACCGCTAAGCTAAAGGAGGCTAATGTTGGGCTATAAAGGAACTACAGCACGGTCACATGACTTCACGTCACCACCGCTAAGCTAAAGGAGGCTAATGTTGGGCTATAAAAGAACTACAGCACGGTCACATGACTTCACGTATCCAACGCTAAGCTAAAGGAGGCTAATGTTGAGCTATAAAGGAACTACAGCACGGTCACATGACTTCACGTCACCACCGCTAAGCTAAAGGCGGCTAATCTTGGGAGTGATGACTTGATCTCATTGGTCTTCAGTTAGGCAACGCAATTTTTATGACACACTTCATACATTAACGAGTGGGGTATTTACGGATGGATTTAATGCTGTAGAACAAAATCTCTTCCGCTTCAAAACAACAAACTACAAAAATCTCATACAAAACCGTACAGTTTACACATTTGGTACCATAACTGGAGAAGGATGTCCTTGTGTTTTCCGCAAAGTTTGAGTCTCTTCCGCCTGCTGGGGGCGCTTCATTGGATACAATGTTGATTTAAACCAACTAACATTTCCAAATTTGGAAAGTGGGCTGAAATGAATAATATTTATTTGTGCATTTGAAACTTACCGTTCTCCGGCCGGGCCCCCAGCTCCTGAACGGCAGCCATGTTGTGGACGGTGATGCCGGGAGGATATCCGGGCCATGAGGAGGGGGAGTCGTCCACCACGATGATGTGCTGCAGCCGGGGAACCTCAATCAGGATGGCCTGAAACACACACACACACACACACACACACACACACACACACACACACACACACACACACACACACACACACACACACACACACACACACACACACACACACACACACACACACACACACACACACACACACACACACACACACACACACACACACACACACACACACACACACACACACACACACACACACACACACACTGATGAAAACCAGGTCTCCTTAGACGTATAACTAAACACCCATGTACATCATCTCCATGAGTGTGTGTGTGTGTGTGTGTGTGTGTGTGTGTGTGTATTCTGACCTTGAGTCTGGTCTCCAGGAGCTCCTTGGAGGTGAAGATGTGGGTCACCTGAGTCTCATTCAGCCCGTGAGCAATGGCCGGACCCCCCAGTGTGGAGTAAAGGGTGACAACTGCAACACACACACACACACACACACACACACACACACACACACACACACACACACACACACACACACACACACACACACACACACACACACACACACACACACACACACACACACACACACACACACACACACACACACACACACACACACACACACACACACACACACACACACACACACACACACACACACACACACACACACACACACACACACACACACACACACATCAAAGAATACATTATTACAAGTATTCTATTGGCCTTGTTTCCTCAGTATATTTACACACCAGTCCTAGATGTAATCTAACACCCTCTACTGACTGTAATGTAAAGTTAGTACACATTATTATACATTATCAGGTAAACTAATGAAAGGCTGACCAAGCCCAAGTCACTTTAAGACAATGGCCTCTAGAAAATGATGTTTAAAATAATACTAAAGTAACATCTACAACAATTACAAGTAATAGACTGACTAAGGAAAGAACTGAAAGAGAAGTAAAGGAAGGTAACGGGAGGATAGATGGAAACAAAATAGAAAGAAAGAAAAACCATGGAGGGTCTATAACCCCTCGTCCTCATACTGCAACACACACACACACACACACACACACACACACACACACACACACACACACACACACACACACACACACACACACACACACACACACACACACACACACACACACACACACACACACACACACACACACACACACACACACACACACACACACACACACACACACACACACACACACACACACACACTTGAGTTTATTTATGAGACCGGGCTTAGTGACTTCACATTACTGCATCATGGAGCTGCAACACTTCCTGCTCTGACACTGTGTTTGTATGTGTGTGTGTGTTTGTGTCTCTGTGTGTGTGTGTGTGTGAGGGCCATGACACCTCCAGCGTGAGATCTAAACACCAGATAGGGCTCCAGCTTCAAAACACATGCACACACATGTTCACACATGCTCACACATGTTCACACATGCTCACACATGTTCACACATGCTCACACATGTTCACACATATGCACACACATGTTCACACATGCACACACATGTTCACACATGCACACACATGCACACACATGCTCACACATGCACACACATGCTCACACATGCTCACACATGCACACACATGCTCACACATGCTCACACATGCACACACATGCTCACACATACTCACAAACTAAAATACATTTTAATACTGAAAATGTCCCGCTAAGGCTGCATACATGTTTTGATTCATCATTTGATTTGTTGACAAAGACTTTTCAAGATGAAGGTAAAGGAAACCACATGTTGTGTCAGCTATACATACAAGTGGTCTCTTTCTGCTGCCTTCAATGTAATGCTAGACAGAATAACCTGCTTGTTTAATAAAAAAAGGAAAATATCTTCTGCAATCTTTTCTGTCGAACACATTGAACCAACTCAAAATCCCTTTATGCAACATTGCAATCTTTTGCGAGTTGAAATGGGCATGACACAATGAAGAAGAGTGCAAAAAGAAAGGTGTGACGATAAAAAGGGGATAAAAAAATAAATAATGAATGTCATTTTAAAGGTTTCTAACACTGATGACAAGTGCACAGAACTCTCAAATGATAATAATAATACATGTGATTTATATAGTGCTTTTCCTGGCGCTCAAAGCGCAATTGCCTTCATGTACACACACACACCCCCCCACACACACCAAGTTTCTGAGTTCACTGGGGGCCTTTGGCTGACTCCATGCTGCCTCTGTCAACATCAAATGCTCACGTACACACACACACACACACACACACACACACACACACACACACACACACACACACACACACACACACACACACACACACACACACACACACACACACACACACACACACACACACACACACACACACACACACACACACACACACACACACACACACACACACACACACACACACACACACACACACACACACACACACACACACACACACACACACACACACACACACACACACACGGAGATTGAAGTGCAGCTGTGGACGATCGCACTAAAGAGAGCGCCCTCTGGAACACGACATGTTAAATCAGGAAGCGCTGTAGGAAATTCAAATGTCAACTTTCTCTCTGGTTTAAGGTGTTGATGCTTCAATGTCTATTTTTCTAAAGAATATTTCAGATTTATTTTGTTTATTTAAATACATTTAGTTGATTGTATTCAATGTCTAAATGTGTATAATCTAATCTTTGTATTTATTTTATAGTATTTAATTTTGTTATTCTATTTAGATGATTGCAACTCTGTATGATTATTTGTTTATGTTTATAAATATATTATTATTTAGGTTTTTAATGTTTTTTTTATTGCATATGTAGGATTTTTATGCCAAAATACTGTAGGCAGTGAAAATGTCTAATCAAACAAACATTACAGAATTAATTGAATTGATTGTTCAGCCTTAAACAGTACACTTCTGATATAGTGCCATACGCTTAAAAAGCAGCATCTCCCTTCACAGAAGAAGCATTTTTTTATTTTAGGAGCATGAGCAGTGTTAGTATTAGCCGCCATGTTTTTACTCAGTATTTGAAAGTGTTTCCATCACCAAGAAAGACCGGGGACACTTATGTAAGAGCAAAGCAGGAGGGACACATTGACCTTCTTCTGTCTCAGCTGCATGTTACAAGTTCACTGCAACCATCACACACACACACACACACACACACACACACACACACACACACACACACACACACACACACACACACACACACACACACACACACACACACACACACACACACACACACACACACACACACACACACACACACACACACACACACACACACACACACACACACACACACACACACACACACACACACACACACACACACACACACACACACACACACACACACACACTTGAGTTTATGGGACCGGGCTTAGTGACTTCACATTACTGCGTCATGGAGCTGCAACACTTCCTGCTCTGACACTGTGTGTGTGTGTGTGTGTGTGTGTGTGTGTGTGTGTGTGTGTGTGTGTGTGTGTGTGTGTGTGTGTGTGTGTGTGTGTGTGTGTGTGTGTGTGTGTGTGTGTGTGTGTGTGTGTGTGTGTGTGTGTGTGTGTGTGTGTGTGTGTGTGGGCCATGACACCTCCAGCATGAGATCTAAACACCAGATAGGGCTCCAGCTTCAAAACACATGCACACACATGCTCATCATAAATTGGCTAGTGCTGAAACACATTTTTAACATATTGATATAAACCTGAACATCAGCAGGAGAGGACTCTTTAAAGTAGAGACACTACATACCGATATACACCTGAACATCAGCAGGAGAGGACTCTTTAAAGTAGAGACACTACATACTGATATACACCTGAACATCAGCAGGAGAGGACTCTTTAAAGTAGAGTCACTACATACTGATATACACCTGAACATCAGCAGGAGAGGACTCTTTAAAGTAGAGACACTACATACTGATATACACCTGAACATCAGCAGGAGAGGACTCTTTAAAGTAGAGACAATACATACTGATATACACCTGAACATCAGCAGGAGAGGACTCTTTAAAGTAGAGACACTACATACTGATATACACCTGAACATCAGCAGGAGAGGACTCTTTAAAGTAGAGACACTACATACTGATATACACCTGAACATGAGCAGGAGAGGACTCTTTAAAGTAGAGACAATACATACTGATATACACCTGAACATCAGCAGGAGAGGACTCTTTAAAGTAGAGACACTACATACTGATATACACCTGAACATGAGCAGGAGAGGACTCTTTAAAGTAGAGACAATACATACTGATATACACCTGAACATCAGCAGGAGAGGACTCTTTAAAGTAGAGACACTACATACTGATATACACCTGAACATCAGCAGGAGAGGACTCTTTAAAGTAGAGACACTACATACTGATATACACCTGAACATCAGCAGGAGAGAACTCTTTAAAGTAGAGATGCTACATACTGATATACACCTGAACATCAGCAGGAGAGGACTCTTTAAAGTAGAGACACTACATACTGATATACACCTGAACATGAGCAGGAGAGGACTCTTTAAAGTAGAGACACTACATACTGATATACACCTGAACATGAGCAGGAGAGGACTCTTTAAAGTAGAGACAATACATACTGATATACACCTGAACATCAGCAGGAGAGGACTCTTTAAAGTAGAGACACTACAAACTGATATACACCTGAACATCAGCAGGAGAGGACTCTTTAAAGTAGAGACACTACATACTGATATACACCTGAACATCAGCAGGAGAGGACTCTTTAAAGTAGAGACACTACATACTGATATACACCTGAACATCAGCAGGAGAGGATTCTTTAAAGTAGAGACACTACATACAGATATACACCTGAACATCAGCAGGAGAGGACTCTTTAAAGTAGAGACACTACATACTGATATACACCTGGACATCAGCAGGAGAGGACTCTTTAAAGTAGAGACACTACATACTGATATACACCTGAACATCAGCAGGAGAGGACTCTTTAAAGTAGAGACACTACATACTGATATACACCTGAACATCAGCAGGAGAGGACTCTTTAAAGTAGAGACACTACATACTGATATACACCTGAACGTCAGCAGGAGAGGACTCTTTAAAGTAGAGACACTACATACTGATATACACCTGAACATCAGCAGGAGAGGACTCTTTAAAGTAGAGACACTACATACTGATATACACCTGAACATCAGCAGGAGAGGACTCTTTAAAGTAGAGACACTACATACTGATATACACCTGAACATCAGCAGGAGATATCAGTTCCTTATTCAGTCTCTTTCAAAACTCTCAGACCTCATTTGATAATTGTTTGAACGGCAGAAAGACAGTTTTGATGAGGTATGTTTCGTTTTCATGGAGTTTGAATGAAGAGTGTTTTCAATGGAAACTGGTGGCTTTTTGAGAGAGCATATTAGTGAACTATAATAATTGTCCAATCCCTGTAGACTTACTATATTAAGTATTCACTTGAATAAGCGCGTCCACCCGGTGACTACTGCGGAGTCATTTGTCTCGGGAATAAATCATATTAACATTTCCCACTGAGGTCGAAAGCCACATGTTAGTGTTTAGTCTTTAATGTGCTGCTGCTGCCTTCTATAAAATCAGATAACTTTTAGTATCTCACATTATGGGGTCACTTCTTGCATTTAAAGCCTGTCCTATTAGCTAGTTTCATTTGTATTCTCTTGGCTTTTCAATCACTGTTTCCGAATGACATTTTATTTTCTTTATTATGCCTTCCTGTTCTTTTTTTGTCCGTATGTGTTATTCTTTACACATATCATACAAATGACATTCGTTTTTTTTTTTTTTTAACTGAGACACATTTATTCCTGTGTCTTCTGGACTTCTTCATTATGAATAATATGGACGGGAAATGTCAAACACTGTCACCTCTCGTCACACCAATGAATGCAATAACTGTGGTATTAGTCAAACTATAACCAGTATAATAATGATACATATAAAATAACGTATTAATGCTTGTTATGTGTTTATTATGAAGCACCTTGAATGAACTACCTGTACTATGATCCACCTGCACTGCAGTTTTTTAAATACTTTTAAGCCCTTCTTATTTCCCACCCTCCTCTGAGTGTTTTCCGTGCTCACAGACACTCACCGGGGAAGTTGTGCATGAAGCAGGCCTGGGCCGCGACGATCCACTCGGCCCGGGTCTCACAGAAGATGGCGATGTTGTTTTTCTGGCGCTGACCCAGAGACGCCAACCCGCTGCCGAGCTGAGACGCCGCCGAGAAAACATCCTGATAGGAGAGCCAGCAGTACTCTCCCAGAATCACCTGCAGGTGAAGAAGTTCAATTAGGATACACAATCCACTTCCTCATGTCTCTTCTACATCAACATGTGTCCCCTCTTCCTCATGTCTCTTCTACATCAACATGTGTCCCCTCTTCCTCATGTCTCTTCTACATCAACATGTGTCCCCTCTTCCTCATGTCTCTTCTACATCAACATGTGTCCCTTCTTCTTCATGTATCTTCTACATCAACATGTGTCCCTCTTCTTCATGTCTCTTCTACATCAACATGTGTCCCTCTTCTTCATGTCTCTTCTACATCAACATGTGTCCCTCTTCTTCATGGCTCTTCTACATCAACATGTGTCCCCTCTTCTTCATGTCTCTTCTTCATCAACATGTGTCCCTCTTCTTCATGTCTCTCCTACATCAACATGTGTCCCCTCTTCTTCATGTCTCTTCTACATCAACATGTGTCCCCTCTTCTTCATGTCTCTTCTACATCAACATGTGTCCCCTCTTCTTCATGTCTCTTCTACATCAACATGTGTCCCTCTTCTTCATGTCTCCTCTACATCAACATGTGTCCCCTCTTCTCCATGTCTCTTCTACATCAACATGTGTCCCCTCTTCTTCATGTCTCTCTTACATCAACATGTGTCCCCTCTTCTTCATGTCTCTTCTACATAAACATGTGTCCCCTCTTCTTCATGTCTCTTCTACATCAACATGTGTCCCCTCTTCTCCATGTCTCTTCTACATCAACATGTGTCCCCTCTTCTTCATGTCTCTCTTACATCAACATGTGTCCCCTCTTCTTCATGTCTCTTCTACATAAACATGTGTCCCCTCTTCTTCATGTCTCCTCTACATAAACATGTGTCCCCTCTTCTCCATGTCTCTTCTACATCAACATGTGTCCCCTCTTCTTCATGTCTCTTCTACATCAACATGTGTCCCCTCTTCTTCATGTCTCCTCTACATCAACATGTGTCCCCTCTTCTTCATGTCTCTTCTACATCAACATGTGTCCCCTCTTCTCCATGTCTCTTCTACATCAACATGTGTCCCCTCTTCTTCATGTCTCCTCTACATCAACATGTGTCCCCTCTTCTTCATGTCTCTTCTACATCAACATGTGTCCCCTCTTCTCCATGTCTCTTCTACATCAACATGTGTCCCTCTTCTTCATGTCTCCTCTACATAAACATGTGTCCCCTCTTCTCCATGTCTCTTCTACATCAACATGTGTCCCCTCTTCTTCATGTCTCTTCTACATCAACATGTGTCCCCTCTTCTTCATGTCTCCTCTACATCAACATGTGTCCCCTCTTCTTCATGTCTCTTCTACATCAACATGTGTCCCCTCTTCTCCATGTCTCTTCTACATCAACATGTGTCCCCTCTTCTTCATGTCTCTTCTACATCAACATGTGTCCCTCTTCTTCATGTCTCCTCTACATAAACATGTGTCCCCTCTTCTCCATGTCTCTTCTACATCAACATGTGTCCCCTCTTCTTCATGTCTCTTCTACATCAACATGTGTCCCCTCTTCTTCATGTCTCCTCTACATCAACATGTGTCCCCTCTTCTTCATGTCTCTTCTACATCAACATGTGTCCCCTCTTCTTCATGTCTCTTCTACATCAACATGTGTCCCCTCTTCTCCATGTCTCTTCTACATCAACATGTGTCCCCTCTTCCTCATGTCTCTTCTACATCAACATGTGTCCCCTCTTCTCCATGTCTCTTCTACATCAACATGTGTCCCCTCTTCTACATCAACATGTGTCCCCTCTTCCTCATGTCTCTTCTACATCAACATGTGTCCCCTCTTCTTAATGTCTCTTCTACATCAACATGTGTCCCCTCTTCCTCATGTCTCTTCTACATCAACATGTGTCCCCTCTTCTTCATGTCTCCTCTACATCAACATGTGTCCCCTCTTCTTCATGTCTCTTCTACATCAACATGTGTCCCCTCTTCTTCATGTCTCCTCTACATCAACATGTGTCCCCTCTTCTCCGTGTGTCTTCTACATCAACATGTGTCCCCTCTTCTCCATGTCTCTTCTACATCAACATGTGTCCCCTCTTCTTCATGTCTCTTCTACATCAACATGTGTCCCCTCTTCTTCATGTCTCTTCTACATCAACATGTGTCCCCTCTTCTTCATGTCTCTTCTACATCAACATGTGTCCCCTCTTCTTCATGTCTCTTCTACATCAACATGTGTCCCCTCTGTGGAAAGAGACTCTGAAAGTTTCAGGAACAAAGATTCTCTCTCTTTTTGATCCATTTCTATAAAAACCTGTCTGAAAATGAGCTGATCAGATTTTGGCCACTTTATGATGTCATAACGATGTGTTGTCTTGTGTAACCATTAGCCAATCAGCAACCAAGGTAACCCCCGCCCCCCCCCTTATCACCTGAATCTCCTCTAGAGCACCATTGAGTTATTTTTAAACCAATCATCTCTCAGAGGGGCGTGGCCAGCAGCAGCTCATTAGCATGTAAAGCTACAGACACAGAATCAGCACTTTTGAAACAGGGCTGAAACAGAGAGGATTATGGGTAATGCTACAATGATCTGTTTGTTGTTTCAGCCAAACATGTTGTGGATATAACTGAGACCTATAATATATTGATGCAAAACAGTATAATAGGGGAACTTTAAATTAGGATACACAATCATTTCTCAAGTGAAAGAAAATAACATTGAAGGATTCTCTCTTATTTTTAAAGTTAGCAGAGGTGGAAAAAGTAGTAACACCCAGTGGTGGAAAAGTATTCAAACACTTTACTTAAGTACAGATACGAATACTACACCGTAAAAAGACATTACAAGTAAAAGTATTTAGAATTGTACTTTAGAAAACCTATTTAAGTGTTATCAGGAACATGTATTTAAAGTATTAGTAGTACAAGTAAAACATAATGTAAAAGGAAAAGCAGCAAATCTTCAGAAACTAGAACTTTTGACCAAAAAAAGACAACAATTCGTGGAGTTGTTGCTAAAAAATCGATTGGCAACCGACTCAATCATTCTTTCTTAAACGTTGAAATGTGTGACCTTTTTGAACCTCAAACTGTTATTTCACGAGCTTAAACATAATTATATTTATGACATTATTAGACTTTAAACAATTCAGCATCAGGGTTTTTACTAATGTACCAAATTAAAGTCCTGTTCCACAAGTTGATCTTAAGGACTTGTTGTTGCACATTTTTAAAATTTATTGGATAGTTGTACTTGTTCGTACCTCAAACAGTTATTTCACTTTATTTGTTATGCAGTTTGTTAAAAGTGAACTTTACAGAACTGGTGGAGTATTACTATTTATATTACATTATCAGATTGTTGCTTTAGTTAGAATGGGACTGTTTTGACACACACAATATTTATATTCAGGAATTCATTTGGACATTTTTGTAATATATTCGAAAACATTTTACTTTTTTGTTCAGCTATTTCATTGGTTTCCTCTTTAAAGATGCATTATGTTGAAAGTTTATCGCATGTTTTAATTCACATTCTTAATCTGAAAGGAACTAATGTTATAAACTAAATGAGTAAATACATTAAATACATCTGTGCTTACGCCAACAGGTAGTGTGTGTGCGTGTGTGTGTGTGTGTGTGTGTGTGTGTGTGTGTGTGTGTGTGTGTGTGTGTGTGTGTGTGTGTGTGTGTGTGTGTGTGTGTGTGTGTGTGTGTGTGTGTGTGTGTGTGTGAGGTTATACTGGCTCCTGGTGGTGGATCTGTGTCAGTACACTCAGAAACACACTATAATGATGACTGGACAGAACAGCTTTCCATTTTCAGGGAACAACAGGAGCTTAAACTCGTTCTCTTGCAGAATTAAAACTTTCAACAGTGAGGTTTAAAAGGATTAACAGCGTCAGGCTGTGGGATTAGGGTAATTCAGAGGAACTGTAGCTGTGAAAGTCCACGGTGGACGCTCCAAAACAAACTGTTATGATAGTTACAATATAGAGCTCTGCCACTTTAACACTGAGGTCTGAAATAACTTGCAGGTAGAGCCGCAGTCAACAAATAAGAAATAGTTTCGGGGTTAATTAATTAGTTGTTTTGTCTAAAAAAAAAAAGGCAGAAAATTGTAAAAGAAAAGACAGAGAAGGTTCCTACAGACTTAGATTACATCTACAAATGTCTTGCAATCTTAGCAAAAGAATAATCAGTTTATTGTTATAGGGCACATGTGTCAAACTCAAGGCCCGGGGGCCAAATCAGGCCCTCTGTGGATTTAATTTCGGCCCGAAGATCTGGCCCGCCGGTATATTGCACTCACACCTTCACTCCATCCTGAGGGTCTCCTCAGCTCAGAGCCTGAGCCCAAACATTGATGACCTTGCCCCCAAGATGAGATGCCAAGTATCTGAGCTAGCACCACAGAGCAGCACACTGAGTTTAATGGATGTTTCCTTCTGCACTTTCTCTCTCACGACAACAGGGCATGTTTGGTTTCTCTTTGAGGGAAATAGTTTTGTTGAAGCTGTTGTTGGCCTGTGGGAAAATGTACTCATAAGAAATGACTCTGGAAAAGCTGCAGACAGAGCCATAAGAAATTAATCAACTGATTATTTAATGTTTAATGTTGTTTTTATAGGCAATCATTTAAGCTTTGTTAGTTCCAGCTTTAATATGTGCAATAAGTTCATTTCAATAAGTTCTGTAATAAACATTGAACCAGTCCGGCCCTCGACTAGTACCCATTTTTTTACGTTGGCCCACTGTGTGATTGAGTTTGACCCCCCTGTCATAGAGGTACGAAGAGCCAGGACATATAAACTTTGGGTTATCTGTCGCCACTTTTTCAGTTTTTTTTCAGACTCTCTAATTAACCAAATTCCAATTGTGGAATTCTCAACAAAAGGATCTAAAGAATTGAATATGTATTTTTCAGTTAAAGAAATTGTATAAATTAAGAAAGATGGAGCTGAATCACTCTGAAACACTCTGGTCCTGCATTGTTAAATGTTTTTGATGTCTTTGATGTGATGTCTGTTCTTTATTTGCAGGTCCCATTGTTATTGTTGTTATTATTATTATTATTATTATTATTATTATTAGGCGCCGCTTTCCACCTTCTTCTCCAGTAGGACTCGGATGAGGGTGTACTGTTATGTTTGGCTGTGAACATTTTTTTTATTATGAAGGGCAGACAAGTACCAATATTTGCATGGAGCTAGAATGATAGGATGTGGAATGCAAAGCAAATGCAAAATCCCATTGGCTTTTTGTAAAGGGAGCCCTTGTGATGCTAACTTACAAAATCAGCCTATCAAAACACACGTCACCACTGCTCCAAAATACACAGAGAAAACTTGCCGTTGACTTGAATTAAATGTGTGTTGTCTCAGTTTTTCAGTGTACATCTTGACAAAAGGAAATAGTTTTACTTTTATGTTTGCACCACAACACCAAGTCAAATTCCTCGTACATATGGTCCATATTACCATACCATAATAACCTGGTGAGGCTGTCCATCATCTGGGACCCAAAGTATGTTCTGAGCAGAGAATATGAACTGCTACCATCTAATGGGAGATTCACTAAAGTCAGACTGAAGCATCCTTTGAGCTCCAGTCGATCCACTCAGTAAACACAGAGCTGATCATATCTACGCCGGGATCCTGAGTCGAGGCTAATCCTGTTGCTGTGGTCGTGTGTCCTGGACCCTGATCTGAGTCCTGGACTTCGAGTCGTGGCTGATCCTGTCTCTGTGGTCCTGCCTGACTCTCATCATACTACTTCCCTGATGGCTCCCACAGGATTGTTGACATCCTCGTGGATTCATCTTCTTATTATAGACACATGCATTTCCAAACATTTGGTCTACCTATGTTGTAAATGTATTATCTCTTTGATTTACACACGGCATCTATTGCACGTCTGTCCGTCCGTCTGTTGCTCTCCCTGAAGTTTCTCCCATGTTCCCCTTTAAACTGTGGGGTATCTCTGGAAGTGTTTCCTTGTATGATGTGAGGGTCTAAGGACAGAGGGTCTAAGGACAGAGGGTCTAAGGACAGAGGGTGTCGTATTGTCATACTGATATTCTGTACAAACTGTGAAGTCCACTGAGACTAATGTAACATTTGTGATATTGGGTTATATAAATAAACATTGATTGATTGATCTGACCACTGAAGTAATATCGTATCGTGTCAACCTACCTTTTTAATAAACCTGTTTCTGATTCTGATCACATTTCCTCCCCCATCTTTACCTTCTTGAACAGCTTCCCGTTGCCCTGCCTCTCGTCCGCCTCACTGATCACCTCTCTGGTCCCTAGGCAGTGTCTGTGTGGAAACCTCTGGGCTGCTAACTCGAACATCTTATCCAGGGTTTGAACACCCGGGCGCAGCGTGGCCTCCAGTTTCTTTGTGGCCCTCACAGCTCGATAGGGGCCCTCGGGACGTCCCGGCTCCGAGCAGGCCTTCATCCTCTTGGCTCTGTCTTCCTCTGAGCCGTAGCGAACACCATCATCGAGCGTGGACATCCAGCTGATGAAGACTGAGGGCAGGAAGGAGAGGAAGGAGTAGATCCAGACCGCCAGGTGGAAGACCAGCAGCAGCACGGGGCTCAGGTCCTCCTTCAGCTTCATCCTGCTGAAGCTGTGGAGACGATGCAGCGCAGAGAGGAAGGGTGAGGAAGACGAAGGGTGAGGAAAAGGTCCTTCTCCTGCTGACTTTGCTCTTTCTTCTGCTCCTGGCTTCTGTCACAGCTTCACTTGAAGGTCAGCAGGTCCACACTGCGGGGAATCAGAATCAGGTTTATCACCAGGTTCACACGCACGAGGAATTTGACTTGATGTCGTGGTGCAAACATAAAAGTAAAACAACAATCTAAAAACACAGATAGAGAACTATAATATCATTAAAACTAAAACAAGAAAACATATAATAAAATACAAAATTAAATAAAGTAAAACATTATTTAAATTGAAATAGAATGGAATAAAATGTAAAATATGTGCAGTAAAAAAAACAGATATTGTCAACATTGTGTGCATTAATGTAATGCATGGAGTCTAAATGACATTAACGTGGCATTAGAGCAACAACTATGTGCAATATGTGCAGTTATTACGGCATATATATATATATATATATATATATATATATATATATATATATATATATATATATATATATATGCCGTAATAACTGTGCAATATATACCTGGCTGCTAATTCTTCAGAGCTGTTACAGGATTTGTATTTTGTAAATTGTGTAACTTTAAAAAAAAATGTCATCTCCGATATTTCTTTAATGCATGCTTCTTAGGTAACATTAAAGGTGCCATGTCATGTTTTTCTGGTTATCACCCGTCCCCTTGTTGTTATGAAGCTTTTTCTGCGTGTAAACGGTCTGCAGAGTCACAAACCCTCAAAGTACACCCTGTAGTGAGTAAAACTCTAAAACAGAGAAGACCTGTCTATGCTGCCCCAGAACGCCTCGTTGGGGATTTCTCTTTTAACTTGCTGGGTACACTGAGCATACCCATATGCCCATACCCAAATGGACCAATCCGTGGAGCTCCTCACACACACTCTCTCAGCGGCGAAACTGTGTGCTGGGGGGGGGGGTGCTAGTGGAGCTAGATGTCTCGCTGTCTCGTAGACCCCACTCAGCAACCAGGAAACGACACCAGTAATCCAGCTAACAATGTCCGCTCCTCGAGCCTCAAAGGGCGGAGCAGCGAGCCCGGCAACGTCCCGCCAACACGGCACCCAGACCCCGCGCAGCATTCTCATCTGTTTGTTCTTACAGGTGTCATTTTCTGGTTGCTAACAAACGCCATTGTAACATATAATCACTGAGGTTCAGCTGTAACGGTGGTGGACTCATCAGAACAGAGTGGGCGAGCTGACCAATCAGAGTACACTGGGCTCACAGGGAGGGGGGGGGAGGAGCTCCAACAAGCCGTTTAGGACAGAGAGTGAATACACATACTATACAGAGATGCTGTTTGAGAAACCAATGTGAGTTTGGAACATTGAACAATGTAAATCTATTCTAGTAGACCTCAACAATGGAATCATGATCAGTAGAAATGGCCATGACATGAGACCTTTAAGCTGTCTTTGGCTCTCCTGTCACAAATGTTAATGTCCCCTCTGTGGGACGAATAAAGGTATTCTGATTCTGAACTCACAGACATATCCTTCTCAAAATAAGCGTGTGTCTGTCAGTTGGGGGAAAAAGTATCTTCTCCTTCTGCTGTTCCTCATTTATTTCTTCCTGCTTTCTTTAGCGGATCTTGACTTGAACTCAATGGCAATAAAAAGTCAACTAGTCCGCACTACTGGGGAAAAAATTACATTAAGAGTGAGTGAGTGAGGATCAGTATACCCTACAGTCAATATGTTATCATGTAAAATAATTGTAATATTTCTAAAAGTTAAAAAGAAAATGAAAGAACACAATTACACACATTTTCAACACAATGACCCCCAATCCATCCCCCTACCTCTAAATACACACACACACACACACACACACACACACACACACACACACACACACACACACACACACACACACACACACACACACACACACACACACACACACACACACACACACACACACACACACACACACACACACACACACACACACACACACACACACACACACACACACACACACACACACACACACACACACACAGAAAGAGAGCAGCTGAGAACAATACGAACAAATAAACAAAAAGAGAAGAAAATAGAAGACTGAGTGAAACGGAAAAAAGTCCCGCCCTCTAACAAACATAAACAACAACAAGTGTTTGGAGAATT
>NC_136902.1:90573420-90589865 GCF_949606895.1 Notothenia rossii | reverse complement strand
GTTCCAGGTACGGTGATGAGCCATTACGCATAGCACATCAGGCAGGGGGGTGTTATTGAGCAGGTATGTCTGTGCTTCTAGTGCCGGGCGGACCCAGTGGGTCGCAGACTACATCATGCTTCGCCCTTAACCCAATAGCAATAGCCTTAGAGGGCTGCGCCATTTACTCATAGAAGCTGGGGTTACAGTAGGTAACCTCAGTTATGTGTTGTTGTTGTTGTTGTTGTTGTTGTTGTTGTTGTTTCTTAGGCTGTGACATGCGCTCACGTGTTTCTCTGCTTCTCTGCTGCTGGGACTATTTTCTCCAAGTACATGTTGCATTTTATTCTGGTCAGACAGTGATTCAAAATCTTGGAGTTTACATGTTATCTTTGGAAAGAACTTTGTTCTAATGTCTTGGTATGTTTGACAGAGCAGCAGGAAGTGTTGCTCTGTCTCCACCTGTCTCTCTCTCTGTCTCCACCTGTCTCTCTCTCTCTCTCTCTCTCTCTCTCTCTCTCTCTCTCTCTGTCTCTCTGTCTCCACCTGTCTCTCTCTCTGTCTCCACCTGTCTCTCTCTCTCTCTCTCTCTCTCTCTCTCTCTCTCTCTCTGTCTCTCTGTCTCCACCTGTCTCTCTATCTGTCTCCACCTGTCTCTCTCTCTCTCTCTTTCTCTGTCTCTCTGTCTCTCTGTCTCCACCTGTCTCTCTCTCTCTCTCTCTCTCTCTGTCTCTCTGTCTCTCTGTCTCCACCTGTCTCTCTCTCTGTCTCCACCTGTCTCTCTCTCTCTCTCTCTCTCTCTCTCTCTCTCTCTCAATTCAATTCAATTCAATTCAAAGGGGCTTTATTGGCATGAAAGTTAAATTAAACAATGTTGCCAAAGCATCACAATACAAAATAATTAACAACATTAACAGACATTTCAAATTTTTACATATTATTGATGATATATATATACAGTGATACAATTACATTTCAACACGTGTGTGTGTGTGTGTGTGTGTGTGTGTGTGTGTGTGTGTGTGTGTGTGTGTGTGTGTGTGTGTGTGTGTGTGTGTGTGTGTGTGTGTGTGTGTGTGTGTGTGTGTGTGTGTGTGTGTGTGTGTGTGTGTGTGTGTGTGTGTGTGTGTGTCTCATTCACTGTCCCTCAGGTTGTGGCATGTGTATACATATTGGGCAGCAAGGTGTGCCTTGTCTCCTTCTCCTAGGAGTACTCTCAGTCTTGAGAGGTCATCAACCTCCTTGAAACCTGGGATTACAGAGTTCAACTTGTTCCAATAAATGCTCCTTACTTCGTTGAATGTTTGGCACTTCAGGAGGAAGTGCATCTCTGTCTCAGTCTCACCTGTCGTACAGTGACCACATGTTCTGTTCTCTTTTGGTTGCCAGGATCTTTTGAGTCTTCCTGTTTCGATTGCCAGTTTGTGGTCACTGAGCCTGTACTTGGTTAGGATCTGTCTCTGCTTTCTATCTCTGACAGTAGAGAGATACTCTGCCAGCTCATACTCTCTGTTTAGAGCCAGGTAACATTCTAATCTACTTTGGCTTTTAGTTTCTTCTTCCCAATGTTGTAAATAGTTGTCTTTACATTGTGTTATAATGCGTTTGACTGTGATTGGTGTTTGGAGAGCAGTGTTGTTGAGAGACTGGTCAGAGTGGCTCTGAGAGGGGGCAGTTAGCCTCAGCACCAGCTGACATAGGGGACTCTTCTCTGGGGTTAGCTCTTGGCTTTGGAGGGCTTTGGAGTGGAGGGTGTCTCGGGGGCTGGATCTAAGGTGGTTAAAGAATGTCAGTGCTCTCTTTTGAGTGTTAATGATCAGTGGGTATCTGCCTAATTCTGCTCTACATGCATTTGTTGGTGTTTTTCTCTGAACACGTAAAATGTATCTGCAGAATTCTGCATGGAAAGACTCTGTTGGATGTTTGTCCCAGCGGGTATAGCTCTGGTGACTGAGTGGACCCCATACTTCACTACCGTACAGCGCAATGGGCTGGATCACACTATCAAAGATTTTGAGCCAGATTTTAATTGGAATTTGGACATTATAAAATGTTCTCTTAATTGCATTAAGAGCTCTTCTGGCTTTTTCTTTGAGTGCATTCACTGCCATGTTGAAACTTCCTGATGCTGTTATGGTTAAACCGAGGTAGGTGTAACTCATACTATGTTCGATGATATGATTATTTATGGTAAACTGGTATTTGTTCTCCTGACATCTGGGGCGTTTTTGGAAAACCATGACATTAGTTTTCTTCATATTGACTGCCAGGGCCCAGTTCTTACAGTACTGGTCTACTATGTCCAGCTGTTGTTGTAGTCCTTGTTCAGTAGGAGACAGCAGAACAAGGTCATCAGCATAAAGCAGACACTTCACCTCTCTCTCTAGGAGGGAGAGGCCAGGAGCAGCACAGTGATCCAACTGAACAGCAAGTTCATTTATATATATATTAAATAAAGTGGGACTTAAATTGCAACCCTGACGAACACCTCTTCTCTGGGTGAAGAATTCAGTTTGTTTGTCTCCAATTTTAACAGCACACTTATTCCCTAAATACATTGATTTAACCAGATCGTACATTTTGCCCCCTATACCACAATGTAGAAGTCTATAATAGAGCCCTTCGTGCCAAATAGAGTCGAAAGCTTTTTTGAAATCAATGAAACAAGTGAATATCTTACCATGTTTTGTTTGGTGTACATGTTTGTTAACTAAAGTGTGAAGGGTATATACATGGTCGGTGGTGCGGTGTTTTGGAAGGAAGCCAATTTGATTTTGACTCAAGATGGATTGTCGGTTAAGGAAATCTTGTATTCTTTTATTTAGAATACTACAGAATAATTTCCCCAGACAGCTGCTGACACAGATGCCACGGTAGTTATTAGGGTCTGATTTGTCTCCACTCTTATGAATGGGGGAAATGAGCCCTTTGCACCAGATGTCAGGAAAACATCCTGACTGCAATATGATATTGAACAGCTTTAATACTGTACCCTGCATCTCTGGGGTGCTGCATCTGAGCATTTCGTTTTGAATGTTGTCTGGGCCACAAGCTTTCCTTGGCCGGAGAGATTGTGTCTGTGTGGTCAACTCTTCCCAAGTCATTGGGAAATCAAGGGGGTTTTGGTTGTCTTTAATTGTTTCTTCTAATGTTTGGAGTTTCTCTTTTGTAATACATTGATCTGAATTCATTAGATTTATTGGTATGTCTTTGTACAAACTTTCAAAATGTTCTCTCCAGATGTCACCGTTTTGGATGGGTAATGCTTGCGGTTGTTTTGTGTTGAAGTTGCTCCACAGATCCCAGAATTGATTTTGATCAATGGCTTTCTCAATATCCTCAAGTTTCATGTGGGTATAATTTTGTTTTTTGTTCCTTATTGTACATTTATATTTGTTTAAAAGGTCATTGTATCTAATGCGTAAGGCTGGGTTGTTTGGTTGCCGATGTTTTTCATTTGCTATTTTTCTCAGGTCTTTTCTGATGGTCTTGCATTCCTGGTCAAACCATTTGTCAGCGTTTTGCCTTTTAACAGGCTTCCGCTTTTGTTTTACAAGGTCAGCTTTAATAGCTGCCTTGTGAAATATCATATTGATATAATCAATGGCCATGTTTACACCATCTTTGGTAGGAACATATTGATTTTGGTCAAATAGTGACATGTCATTCATCAGATCAGGTGAGTTCAAGGCCATGGTGAATTTGTCTCCACTGTCTGGGGCCCATCTGTAAGTAGGATTTAATGTATACAGCTTACTGGGTCCCCTTGTTGTGTCACTCATTGGACCTGAGACTTTAAAGAACACATTGATTTGGTTGTGGTCTGAAAAGGGGGATTGCTGTCTGACAGTGAATGCACTGATAGTGGAGGGGTCCATGTCAGTGATTGCATAGTCTACTACACTAGACCCTAGAGCTGAGGAGTATGTGAATCTCCCTAAAGAGTCCCCTCTGAACCTCCCGTTCACTATGTACAGGCCTAAGGCCCGACAGAGATGCACTATCTCTTTGCCATTCTGATTGATTTCAGAGTCAAGGCTGTTCCGATGGCTGACGGTTGGTGTGGTAAACAGGGGGGGCTCACCAAATACATGGTGGCTGCCCTGTGGGTCTATGACATCAGGTTCAATTCCTGTTCGTCCGTTCAGATCTCCAGTTAGAAGCACATTTCCCTGGGCCTGAAAGTAGGCTATTTCTGAATGGAGAGTTTCAAAAATGTCTTCTTCAAAATAAGGAGAATCTACTGGGGGTATATAAATAGCACACATGTATAGATTCCTGTCAGTTATGCCCAGGGCTTGATCTAACCTTAGCCAAATGTGTGATTTACCTTGTTTTACTACTGAGATCTGATGGCAAAGATCTCCTTTATACCACACCAAGATCCCCCCCGATGTTCTGCCCTTGCGTATGTTTTTTGATTTTATAGAGGGCACCATTACTTCATTATAACCTGGAGGACAGTGAGTGAGCAGATCATTTTTACACCATGTTTCTGTTAATATAATTATATCAACATCTTTGATAGATTCTAAGAACTCTGGATTCTCACTCTTAACCTCAAAGGTTGAGGAGTGGAGTCCCTGAATATTCCAACAGCTTATATGAAAAGAACGCATCTTTTAAAAAATACAAAACAATCAAAATGAACCTGTATAGTGAGACAAATATATAAAAAAAAACAAAAAAACAACAACAAATAAAACAACTATTTTCATTAATATTGCTATTGTACTGATTACTACGATAACATATAAATGTAATGTCTTAGCTGGACAGAAGTCGGGTGCACAGGGTGTGCAGCATCATCCTGATGTCTCCCAGTTCAGAGGTAGCAGGGGGAGGGAGGGTGGCAGCAGGCTGGGCTACAACTGCAGCATAGCTCCGCTGCTGTAGGCGGGGAGGGAGACAAGGAGCAGCTGTTGCTGCATATCTCTGCTGCTGATGTTGTGCAGGTGTTGAGCTGGGTGAAAGCAGCCTCCTCTGGGTGTGTTGGGGGCGTGGGGAGTGGGAGGTCCAGGCTGAGCTGTTGTGTCTCCTCACAGCAGGGGTGGTGATCCTGGGGTGGTGATGGGGAGGAAGCGGTGTGGGAGGGTCTATAAGGCCTCTAGAGGAGGGGGTGGGAGGACTGCGTCCCAGGGCTGCATCTTTGAGGGTCTTTGCAAATATCCCCACCCTCTCTCTGTGTAGGTGGAGTCCATCATAGAGGTCCCAGGGGCCAATGGTTGAGTGGAGGGCCAGGTGGACATTTGGTAAGGTGGCACATCCTTTTCTGATCTCCATATTAATGTCATGGATGACATGAGGAGGGGTGTCTGTCCTTGGCAGCAGGGTGGAGACCACAATGCGGGTGTCAGGGAATTCCTTACTGGCCTGCTCCGCCATTTTCCTCACTGCCTCAGCAGTGTCCCTACGGAGGGTGTGCAGGTCATTTGTTCCCGTGTGGATCACCAGGTACTGAGGGCTCCTGAGGGTCTCCTTTTTCAACAGCTTCATGGCCTGGCCTGTGGTGCTGCAGTGTTTAGACAGCACCTTTTTATCAGGGAAAAGCTTTCTTGGGTCCAGGAACTTCCCGTTTGAGTCAGCCAGCAGGACCACTTGTGGGTCTTGTTCTTCCTGCTGAGTAGAGGGAGGCTGGGATGGGCAGAGCTGGCTGTGGGCAGCTGGCTGTGTGGGTGTATCAGGACGGGCCAGGGTGTTGTTGGACTGGGTGCTGAGCAGAGAGGGTGGGCCAGGGACACTGGCAGGAAGAGTCTGTGTCTCTCTACTCGTCATTGTGAGGACTGATGAGAGTTTCTCTGTCAGGTGCTGGACCTGCCTGGTGAAGCTCTTCTCTCTACACTCAGCATCCTCCCTCACCTTGGCTAACTGAACACGGAGCACACTGTTCTCCTGTTTGAGTGCCTCTACACTTCCTCTGAGGTCAGATGCCAAAGCCTCGTTGTCGCTCTTGAGCTGCTGGAGGTCCTCTTTAAGCTGCTGCAGAGTGTTGTCTGGGGGACCAGACTGCCTGGCCTGGGTCCGCTCTTTGAATTCTGCAAAGTCCAGCTCCAGCAGGGCCATACTCTCCTTCAGCCGATTGTTGGAGCTGGCCGGTGTGGGAGGGGCAGAGATGGACAAGGTGTTGGGGTTCTCTATTGGGCTCTCATCACCTTCGCTATCAGAGGGGACATCAGAGGGGACATCAGAGGGGACATCAGAGGGGACATTGATCCTCTTTGTGTCCACCTCAGCTTTCAACAGGGGGAATGCCTCTTGGAATGACTCCAGGTTGGCTTCATTCCCTTGGACCATGACCTTTCCTTTGGTGTAGTATGTGATGGTGAGCAGAGGGTCATCTTTGTCAAGGTGTTCATCTTTACAGATTTTTAATCTGCCTCCTGAGCCGATGCCCTCTCTGGATACGTATGCATAATTCCTGCACAGAGTATCTTTCCAGATGTAGATGGAATCAGTGAAGAATATGAGGTTGTTCTTCTTCCTTCCTCCTTTTTGTTGGGCATAGTCAGTGAAGAGGACCTCTGGGTTTCCACACAGTGTCTTCTCCTTGTGTTTGTCCTTCGCATTTACACTCTTGCATTTAGCAGGATATTCAATCTCTCTTCCCTCTGCTCTGAGAGCTGAGAAGTTCTTTTTTGCCTGCTGGACAGTTTCCATGGCGACCACTTGTTTTGTTCCAAAGAGAGGCCAGGCTAATTAATTAGCTTACAAATACTTTTCTTTTCCTTTCTTTTTATCTTCATGAAATAATTCACAGTTTATAATGTTCCTCTACCTTCTTTGGTGCAGCTCCTTCCAACAGTGGCAGGTAACAGCTGGCAGCCCACAGCTAGCAGCCCACAGCTAGACGGTTGACAGTTGTCAATTGGTAGTTGAAAGCTAGTTTGTAGTTTCAACTCAAAAATACATCCAAAAATTGCGTTTCTTCCTCTGGTTTCTGTCGATCAATGTCGTTAACTCTTCTTTGGAGTTAATTCTGCAGATTTTCCTATAAAATGTCTCACTTTTTAGGTCCAATTTCGATTTTTTGTTCAGGAGCTCATTTCTGATGCAGCTTACTCAAATCAAAACAATCTATCTATCTCTCTCTCTCTCTCTCTCAGTCTCTCAAAGTCTAACAGGAAAGAGCTCTCCCTCTCCTTATTGTTGAAACAGCTACTAATCTCCGTTAGCTCCAAGCTAGCACCAGATGCTAACAACAACCCCATAACTATCTCAGTCTCTTTGTCTCTCTCTTTGTCTCTCTCTCTCTCTCTCTCTCTCTCTCTCTCTCTCTCTCTCTCTCTCTCTCTCTCTCTCTCTCTCTCTCTCTCTCTCTCTCAGTCTCTCAAAGTCTAACAGGAAAGAGCTCTCCCTCTCCTTATTGTTGAAACAGCTACTAATCTCAGTTAGCTCCGAGCTAGCACCAAATGCTAACAACAACCCCTATAACTCTCTCTGTCTCTCGCTCTCACAAGATGCGCTCGTGCCACACACACACAGACGCTCCTCCGTGACGACGGCCGCTTGCTTAAAAAAATGATAATAAACACATTTAAAAAGTGGGGGGGACACAAATGGGATTTTGAAAAGTGGGGGGAACATGTCCTCCAGTGGTTAATTACGCCCATGCAAGTACTGAACATGGACGGTTCAAAGTGATGTGTTTTATGGCAGGAAAAGCACAGAAAGGCCATTGATGGAGCTGGAATGATGTCAAAGCCCGGGGTTACATCTGAATGCGATCATATGCTGCACTGTGCTTCAAACTGAAACCCTCTGAAGTGGATGGCGATAAATTCTTAGTGAAAGTTGTACTCCTTTAAAGTTGACATCAGTGTGAGAGCACATCAGTCCTGATATGACATCTTTAAGACAGGTCAAAGGTCCCAAGACAGTTTACCTCAAGATGATATACCAGTCTGGGATAAAAGTGGAGAGAGTGGATGACTTGATATTGTTGCTATCCAAAAAAATACTTATCTATGATGAGTTAGAGACACTTATTGGATCAGTGGAGAGGATTATCCAGGATTATGGAGTCATTTTACAGTTCGAGTTACCTTTAAAGGTTAACAGCATCATCCATTTGACACTGACATTACATTATTTTAGACTGAATTTGCAGAGTTTATGGTCAAAGAAATGAATGAAAAAAGTCAGGATTTCACTGCCTGAAAGAGTTTTTTGTTAAATCAAAACATTGCACGATTACAATTGCTAGGAGATATTTTATTTTTGTTGGCATGTGTACACTACAACTTGCTGAATAAGATAAATTCTCATTTTTTTCTTGCACCTTTATGGCCTGCAAAGTGTCCCAAGAGACCTATAGTCATCTTTTCAATAATGTTGTTTTGAGATTCATCTAGAAATCAGCAAACAATTAGTGGATCTCGTTGTTGTTATTTTGAAGCTTGGTAGTGTTGATAAAGTTGATAATGTTTCACTCTTAAAACTATTGCTGCCTTATCACACAAGACAAGCAGTTTGCAGTCTATTTGACCTCAGAAAGCTCTCTGTGTGTCAAACTACATGGGATGGCCACAATAATAGGAACATATTGGTGAGATGAAAAGGAAAAGGAGGAAAGAGGTGTTCACTCTTTATTTTGTGTGTTAACTTTTGAAATCAGTCAGAGCTAAGCGATCTTGTTCAAAGTTGAATAAATATAATTCCTCAATGAAAACAAATCAAAAAACATTGCACTTATAGGTAATTAATTCATATTTCCATATCATATCTCATGGTAAACAATGTATTTGAATCCCACACCAGCCTAGTTCTACTTCCTCTTCTTACAATTTAATACACTTCTCATCAATACTAAGATACACAATATAAATACTGAGTCATAACACCTGAAACCACCCCAGTTTAACGGTCTAAAGGTAGGACCAATGGACTACATCCTGTCGCGGATGCCCCGCCCACTCACGTAACCCAGCCCCCTCTACACACACCTGCAGCCGCACCTGCCCCTACACACCTCACCTCTCCGGCTCAGGAAACACACACACCTCATTATCTCCCCTCTCCCCCCGGATATGCGCGAGCTGCTCTCTCACCTGCACGAGCCGGAGCTGGTGGCCCGGTTCCAGAGGCGATGCGGACTGTTTCTGGTCCGGGACCCGCATCACGGTCCGCAGAGGAAGAAAGAGCACGCCGCGGACGAACCACGTGCACAGCGGAACGGAAGATGGGACCACCAGGATAAGAATTCAAACTATGAAATCCAACAGAATGGATGTGCTGTTAATGTGAGTCTGATTAAAAACGCATTTTTCATATTCAAAATAGAAACCAAACATCATGTAGAAACATTTCCCAAAACGTGTGGCACTAAAAAAAAACAAGTTTAGCATATTAAAGAGCCTGGTTTGCATTATATTTTTAATTAAGGAGGTAATATTGACACTCACCAGGTGTACTACTGCTAATAACATGTTAAAAGGAGCATGTCAAATCTTGAAATCTAGAAGGTAAGAGATGCAACATGTGTACTATTGTAGATAAAGTATTAACAAGACTATGTATAGGCCTATATGTTCTTAATAGTTAGAGTAACAGGCAACAGGTCTTTTAGAGTAAATATCATATTTAAATATTAATGTCAAGTCTTGAAATCTAGCTAGTTAGAGGTAACTTATTCAAATGGTAAATTCTTGAAATATGGGAAGTTAGAGTAACAGGCAACATGTTTCTAGTGTAAATATCATATTTAAGTAGGCTACATGTCGGTTCTTGAAATCTAGGAACTGAGTGTAGACATGCTACAGGTGCAGGAAAGTAAGGGATTAAAATGAGATTCAAAGCAAAGTGCGACTGGATTTTCTCGTTCGTCCGGGTGTGTCTGTCACCTAAACAAAGATAAGACCGCGTGGGAAGTTTATATTCTTCCGTCTCTCTGTTCTTACGCAAAGTGTTTATTCAGGATTATTACCAAGATGAAGATTAAACAAGGTCAAGCTACTTAAAGGGTTTATAAGATCCCTTGATAATGTCTAGTAAACGGAGCTCCTTCAGGGTGGAGTCCGGCATAGAAATAGTTGAATTAATCTAAAAACAGCAATGATTGGTTCTTAAAATGCCTATATTGCTTCAGTCTTATATTATAGGGCCATAAAGCAAATGTAGGAACTGAGGCATTGTAAAAACAGTTAATGTATAATGTGTGTGTTAACCAGGGACGTGCACAGACATTTGGAGGGGCTATTGCTCTGAACTGGAAAAAGGACCTCCCCCCGAAAAAAACCATAAGACCTTTTGAAAATTGTAACTTGTTTTTAATGTAAAAGAAACCAAACGATTATTACATCAACTACATCGAACAGTAATTCACATCTCATAACAAAATAAGCTAAGGTGACTACTTGCATTCGGTGACTTGATTTTAAAAATGAAAACCAGGGAAATTCTTTGTTTTGTGGTCCATATCTCATTAAAATATCTAATGTTAGCAACTATTAAAGACAACATGGGGACAATTCTGTTATAATGTAGTTTGACCAGACCATTGTAACTGCTGTGCAGTCCAGACCAGGGTTTCTGTTAGGATTTTTTTTCGCCTGTCAAATGTCCGGACAGAATTAATTTTACCGGACAAATTTGAAACTTACCGGTCATGTTTCAATAATAATAGAATTGTGTAGCAGAGTTTCCGTTAGCAGGTAATTACCGGACTATGACCGGATATGCTGATGTTTAAAACTCAGTTAATGGGGGCTCATTTTTATATTGCTTCAGTTTATAATCGTAACAGATCGAAAAATTCTGATTATTTGTTCAATAAATGATTCCACAAACAACAAACAACCTAATTATTACATTCAAATAAACTACTTGTAGTAGATGAAGTACATTATTCAAAAGTTTACATTAACTTTTAATAATAACACAGGAGAAACGGATCCTCTCTTTTCCTCTCTCCCTCCCTCTCTCTCCTGACAGCCCGTCAGTTTCTCATGCAGCGCGCTAAACAGCGGGCGGGGCTTCAGGTGATTATGCAGCAGCTGATCTGATCTCTCTCTCGCGTCCGGTTACACTTCACTCGCGTTTATGTCCATATCGATCAGATCCAGCTCTCCCGATCGGCCTTTAGAGAGAGCACAGATCAAACTATTAAGAGTGAATATCGGCCGATAATGATCGGCGGCCAATCGATCGGAGCATCGGACATTTTGACCGGCAGGTTTTGAATTTAACGGTTTTTATTACATTTTACCAGCTAAAAAACGGTAATTACCGGCTAACGGAAACCCTGGTCCAGACATAGGCTACTGATAAAATAGGGCCTCTAACTTATATAAACTCACTAATTAATGAAACCAGTTCAATATGCATTATTCTTATTCTTATCATTCTTTATGAGCGCAGTAACGGCAAGGTATCTAATCACTTATTTATTCAGTATTCCATAACTTAATAACAGAGATGGTCAAACTAAAGTAGAGACATGGCAGAAATCCTACAATGAAGCGGGACATTGAACTGTTCACCCGTGAGAGGGCGATCAAGAAAAGAGAGCGAGCGGCCCCGTTGAGGGAGTTTACAGATGAAAAGACACACAATAACAACAAGTAGGCTATCTTTAGGTATCAAGAGGAAGTAAAGTCCCCTGGTTTGTCCCTTATACCCTAACTGCCGTGAGAGAACTCAAAATCAAGTTTCCAAAATCCGACACTGAGGTGGTCTTAACGCACCGGCAGATGAAAGCGCTGACAAAGTGTGTTTCCCGCAGCGAGATGCTACAATACTAATTGTGGGCTTATCTTGTTGATTCGTCCACAACAGAAAAAAGAAAAACAAACTCAACATTAGCCCGTACCTGTGCACGTCCCTTGTGTTAACCCTGACATTTTGTGATCAATTGATCGCGGTTATCTCGGGTTGGGCTTGGAAACTTTAGATAAGATATGTAACACAAAGGCTACTGGCTGTTTTTTTACCTGTATGACTTAAAAGTTATTAGTATATAATAATATGTGATGTGGTAAGAGAGACATTATAACACAGGGTGTCCGTGGGTACTTAAAAAGTATTAAAAGTTGATAAATACATTTAGTATTAAAGGGCATTTCCCAAGGTATTACATTTTGTAGCTTGTTTTCAATAAGTATATGAATTGTCCAAAGAGGTTGTATTCTACAGTCTGCCTGAATGTAATCATTGCGTAGGTGTGTAGTGTGATTCTGTGTAGTTTATTTATGGCGTCCCGTTGGATTTGACGTCATCTGAACAGGACATCGCACGCTCACTGCTTGATAGCGCGCGAAGGTCCGTTTACGCCGTTATGGGGAAATGCAAGTCTGCGTCCAAATGGAAGGAAAATCAATACTGTATATATGAAATGTGAGGTAAAGTGTGTCGCCAAGGTAACCGGTTAAGACTCCAAGTGGCGATGAGGTCTTAAAATGTATGGAAAGGGTCCAAAGATCCAAAAATGCTTAAAGTTCCAAAAAATACTGAAAGCTCCAAAAATACCGTAAATTCCAAAAATACTTAAAGTTCCAAATATACTTAAATATCCAAAAATACTTAAAGTTCCAAAAATACTTAAAGTTCCAAAAATACTTAAAGCTCCAAAAATACCGTAAATTCCAAAAATACTTAAAGTTCCAAATATACTTAAATATCCAAAAATACTTAAAGTTCCAAAAATACTTAAAGTTCCAAAAATACTTATTAACCGTAGTCCTATTCAGCCACTTGGTAACAACCATCGATTTTCAGACACGTCAACTCTTCAGAAATCACCAGTGGGGTCACTGCTGATGGATTTAATATCGTAGAACAAAACGTGATCCGTCTCTTCAATGTGTCTCAACCACAGACCTTATTTCAGCTACTTTCCTAAATCCTATGGAGAGATCCCATTGGCTCTGAGACGAGGGAACAGGAAGTGGAGAAATGCTAACTCACTTCCTGGTTTTAGGACTCGTCACTGGGACACCACTCTATTCACCCGATTCTGATTCTGATATAATAGCTCATGTGGTATATTTCTCTGTGACGAGCCCCCCCCCCTCTGAAGGTATCTTGTGTTTCCTCTCTCCTCAGTTCGAGGTGAGAAACCGGTTTCTGCACGTCCTCTTCCTGGTGTCTGCCGCTCTGGGTCATGAAGTCTTCTACATCACCTGCCTGCCCTTCATCCACTGGAGCCTCGACCCCTTCCTGTGCCGACGCCTCGTCAACATGTGGACCGTAAGTCACGTAAATCTGTCTTTGTCTTTTTTTTGTCCTCTATGTTTCATATTCTTTATGAAGAGGCTGGTGGCAGCGTGTCTGAGGGTGGAGCATGCTTACTACACGCTGATGGTTTCTGGATGTGTGGGCTGTTGGGCAGGTTCTGTGCTCACTGGGGGACAGTGAATCTATTATTAAAGTTTTAAAGGATAGGTGTAGTCTTTGTTTTTAAAGTGTGTAAAAGGTAGTTGTGAAAATCTGGTTATTTATTTATTTGGATTTTTTTTTATTTTGCTGGGTGTGTGTATAGTTAAAACAAATGTAAATACAATTTGTTTTTAAAATCTTCTTCTCCTTCGTCTTCCATTTCTTCTTCTTTTCTGTCTTGTTCTTCTTCTCCTCTTCTCTCAGTCTGATGCCCCACAAAGCCACCTCTCTTCTCTCTTCTGCTTTTCATCTCCGTCTCTTCACCTCTCAACCTCCTTTCATCCTCCTCCCCTCCACTGACCTGTCTCTGACACCATGTCCATATCCTCCGGCCTGAGGAGGGGGTGGGGGGGGGGGCACAGGGTCCAAGCCCCTTGACACGATGAGAGGCCACACATGAGGACGTTAGAGAAAAAAAAAACTTCCATGATCGCCTCATTACGCCACATTACGATACAAGACCCTGTAAATGCGTGAAATGCGGCGTGTTAGATATATTGATACCATATTGATATTGGATAGTATCTTAGATTTCTAATATCGTAATATCACAAATGTGTCTTTGGTTTTACAAGATGCATTACACTATAGTGATAGACTTTCTGAACATACAAAGCAGTTTAAGCCGTTGTATAGTTTGCTTTTAGCCACATAACCCTTATAACCACAGCACTTGTGTATTGATTTCCCAAAAATCTCAAAAAGCAGCAACGGTCCGGACTGCAATATCGCCGCCATCGTGGTATTTGGTTCGAAATGTTTATGATATTTGATTTTTTCTCCATATCATTCAGCACTATTCCAATTATGGGGAAGCAATATGGCCGAAACATTTTAACTGTAATGGTTTTGTAAATTATATTAAGAAATTGTATGAAGTAAGGGTTAGTACTTCATCACATCAGATTATTTTATTATTTTATTTGCCTCAAATGAGACAACACTTCAAAACTAAACTGAAACCATTAATAGTCAAATAAATTCAAACCAGATGATTAAGGCCACAAGAAAAGCTTACAGATTGAAATATATATAACGATACAGTAACTGAGATTTAGTGGAAGGGAAGTATGAACCTGCACAAAATAGAAATTCTCAAGTGCAAGTATCTCAGACGCGTACTTTAAGTTCAATATTTCATTGATTGTATTTAGTTATGTTCCACAACTGCCTGCAAATACGCCAGGCTAAGTTGAACGATCGTTACCAATCAAGTCGTAATCGTAGGCAGAGATACTTCTGCACCTCCACAATACTTAATTAAAATACATTTCTTACACATAGTTAGCCTTGAAAAACCAGTGTGCTTCCTGAGATTTGAATATTTGTGTATTTCTACAATTGCGCAACACATAAGTTTATATCGCCCGAACCTCCTCTGCCCTGTGTGTGTTTCTGCCCTTTGTGTCCCCGCCCTGGCTCTGAACCCCCTTTCGTTTGGCCCCCCAGGGGAAGAGACTCCATTCTTCTGACTTCACCAGGCCCCTGTGTGAACTCCCCATAAACACACACACACACACACACACACACACACACACACACACACACACACACACACACACACACACACACACACACACACACACACACACACACACACACACACACACACACACACACACACACACACACACACTCGGCTGCTAAACACACTCATTGCCCTCCCTCTAGTTAGACATTACCAGCTTTACTCGGTGTCCTCCTCCCCTTAGTCTAGCTGAGAGTGTTTTATTGGCCTCATCAGAGCTTTCTCTCTCCGGACCCAACATTGTGTGTGTGTGTGTGTGTGTGTGTGTGTGTGTGTGTGTGTGTGTGTGTGTGTGTGTGTGTGTGTGTGTGTGTGTGTGTGTGTGTGTGTGTGTGTGTGTGTGTGTGTGTGTGTGTGTGTGTGTGTGTGTGTGTGTGTGTGTGTGTGTGTGTGTGTGTGTGTGTGTGTGTGTGTGTGTGTGTGTGTGTGTGTGTGTCAGCCAGCCCTCGGGGCGCGTCACCCCACACTTCTAACAGCACCCAGTCTTTGTGCTGCTGGAGTTATCCAAGGTTCACGGAGGACTGTCTGTCTCTGTCTGTCTCACACACAACGCTGACAACTCATGCCAACATTTCAAGTACATGTGAAGTGCATTCATGCAAAAATGAATGACGAGTATGCAGGAGCAAATGCATGGCAAGACCCACGCAAAGCATAATCATATTTGAGAAAGGATGTTTATGTTGGCATGAAGGATTACTTTTGCTTGTGAGTAAGATTAACATTAAGTCTGCAGCTTTTTTTGTACATATTGATACAGTTGGACCATGCTAAGGTTGTGTTTGCTATCTTTTGTTGTATTTGTTATTATCTGTGACAGGTGATGGAACCGAAACACAGCAAAAACCATGTGTTTGAATACAATAAGTTCAAAGTGTTACGTCATTTGAATTTCTTCGAAAATCAAATCGTAAATGAATAAAATTAAAGAAGCATAGAAAAAGATAGACGATTGCATCCATTCTCATACAAGCATGTACATACTTGCTAAAAATAGTTTTTTTAATTCCAGTACGCTAGTCAAATGTTTGGACCAAAAAAACTTGTGTTGACTGTGTTTAACGTGCAGTCTAGTTTTTAATGCAATGTTATGGTAATTAGTATTGAAACGTGAAGTTAGTAGTGGACCAGGTGAGATGTAATCTCGATAGAAATCACCTGCCATGTTGCTGCAATTTACCTCCGTCCAAGTTTTACCTGCCGCTTGCGAGTTCATACTGTATGGTTCAAAAAAGGTTTGGGATTTTATAGAGCACGAGTCAGCAGTGAGATGTCCTTGTAAATCAAGTAGCCTAGAACACACACACACACACACACACACACACACACACACACACACACACACACACACACACACACACACACACACACACACACACACACACACACACACACACACACACACACACACACACACACACACACACACACACACACACACACACACACACACACACACACACACACACACACACACACACACACACACACACACACACACACACACACACACACACACACACACACACACACACACACACACACACACACACACACACACTTATTA
>NC_136902.1:90540920-90568420 GCF_949606895.1 Notothenia rossii | reverse complement strand
ACATCAACATGTGTCCCCTCTTCTTCATGTCTCTTCTACATCAACATGTGTCCCCTCTTCTTCATGTCTCCTCTACATCAACATGTGTCCACTCTTCTTCATGTCTCTTCTACATCAACATGTGTCCCCTCTTCTTCATGTCTCTTCTACATCAACATGTGTCCCCTCTTCTTCATGTCTCTTCTACATCAACATGTGTCCCCTCTTCTTCATGTCTCTTCTACATCAACATGTGTCCCCTCTTCTCCATGTCTCTTCTACATCAACATGTGTCCCCTCTTCTTCATGTCTCTTCTCCATCAACATGTGTCCCCTCTGTGGAAAGAGACTCTGAAAGTTTCAGGAACAAAGATTCTCTCTCTTTTTGATCCATTTCTATAAAAACCTGTCTGAAAATGAGCTGATCAGATTTTTGCCACTTGATGATGTCAAAACGATGTTTTGTCTTGTGTAACCATTAGCCAATCAGCAACCAAGGTAACCCCCCCCCCCCCCCCCCCCCCCCCCCCCTTATCACCTGAATCTCCTCCTAGAGCTCCATTGAGTTCTTTGTAACCAAATGTCTCTCAGAGGGGCGTGGGGAGGGGCTCCTTATTTTCATCTAAAGTAACAGACAGAGAATCAGCACTTTGGAAACAGGGCTGAAACAGAAGGGATTATGGGTAATGCTGCAATGATCTGTATGGTGTTTCAGCCAATCAGAGACAGGCTCTGGATATATCTGAGACCTGTGATATATTGATGAAAGACAGTATAATAGGAGACCTTTAAATCTAACAAACCAGCACAAAACGTACTCACAGATCTGGTCATGCTTAGTGTTTATTTGGGGGTACAGGATGTGTTGTGCTTTTCAAGATGCTCAGAGAGGTCCATTTGCTTTTCCGATTCTTGGTGCTTTTTCATGTCTTTTCTTTCAAATTAGATCTCTACCTCCATGTCGTCAGTTAAAGGTTGAATTAAAACAGTTCAGAGCTAATAGGCAAAGTCCGGGTTTGAAAAGTAAAGCCAATGGAGAAATGCCCTTTTTAGGCCTTGCCTCATCTTGCAATGTTAAAGAAATTCATCTTACCTGTGAGTAGTTTTTCCCATATTCCTGCTGACAAACAAATAACAATTACCAACACAACACACTCAACTCACAACAAGATCTTAAAGGCTTAATTATGAGTGAAAATTACAGAAAAATAAAAACTAGTACAGCTCTCGAACTTGACTTTTTAATCGCTGACCTTTCAGGCAAGAGGCTTTCATTGTGAATTTATTTATTGTGGTTACCATTGCTGAAGAAGGGGGGGGGGGTCTTGCCCTAAATGACCGGAGGCAATAACTAATAATATACATTGTTCCTTAATTGGCAAACCCTTAATCTGGGGGGTATATGTTATTATGAAAATGAATATTACAGAAACCACTGACTGCAAATAATGTACTCACACTTCATTAGAGTTGGGAAGGCTAAGTGTTGAGCTCTAATTGTGACATTATGTTTCTCGTTAGCCGTGCTATTAAAGAGCCATTTCATTTGATGGGTTCCTTTTTAACACTAAAGAATCTCCAGTTAGTTTCCAAATGAGCAGCTTCACATTTTCTATATTACTATCAAGTAATTGTTGTGTAAATTCAATAGAGAAATGGTTCAACATAAGCGTACCATACTGCATGACATTTCATATTTCAGATGTGATATGCCTCACATGAAAGGTTAGTTAGTTTTAAGGTTCCTGAGAACAATAACTTGAAGGTTTTAGAGTGACCAGGTAAACTCCGCATCATCTCATATCATTTGGCTTTAACTCCACATATTGTTAGGGAATAATTAGGTATTCAACTTTCAACCCAGTTCATAATTTTCTCTCTTCACTGTCTCCTTTCCCATGGCATAGATCTACGGCCTTGGGTATTGCTGCTATCTCTCTTAAGGGGGAGGAGCTTGGGTATTGCTACTATCTCTCTTAAGGGGGAGGAGCTTGGGTATTTCTGCTATCTCTCTTAAGGGGGAGGAGCCTGGGTATTACTTCTATCTCTCTTAAGGGGGAGGAGCTTGGGTATTGCTGCTATCTCTCTTAAGGGGGAGGAGCTTGGGTATTACTGCTATCTCTCTTAAGGGGGAGGAGCTTGGGTATTACTGCTATCTCTCTTAAGGGGGAGGAGCTTGGGTATTGCTGCTATCTCTCTTAAGGGGGAGGAGCTTGGGTATTGCTGCTATCTCTGTTAAGGGGGAGGAGCTTGGGTATTGCTGCTATCTTTCTTAAGGGGGAGGAGCTTGGGTATTGCTGCTATCTCTCTTAAGGGGGATGAGCTTGGGTTCTGCTGCTATCTCTCTTAAGGGGGAGGAGCTTGGGTATTACCGCTATATCTCTTAACGGGGAGGAGCTTGGGTATTGCTGCTATCTCTCTTAAGGGGGAGGAGCTTGGGTATTGCTGCTATCTCTCTTAAGGGGGAGGAGCTTGGGTATTGCTGCTATCTCTCTTAAGGGGGAGGAGCTTGGGTATTGCTGCTATCTTTCTTAAGGGGGAGGAGCTTGGGTATTGCTGCTATCTCTCTTAAGGGGGAGGAGCTTGGGTATTGCTGCTATCTCTCTTAAGGGGGAGGAGCTTGGGCGTATTGTTGCTGCCAGTCTATGACCGAGCACAAGCCGCCATGAGGTAGTTTACTGTTCAGGGACGAAGGTTCCCTCGCACACATTCTTTCCTATGGACGAGAGCTCTAGTTAGATTCAGGGTCCATAATGCTTTAGTCTCACTGATGAAGAATGTTGATTATTACACTCTGAACTAGTTAAAACCTGGAGCTGCAGAAAGAGGTCTTCAGAATTGGTTTGGCAACCTCTGTGTGAACTCGTGACACACCACCTGTCTCGTCAATTCTCCGGCCGTAACTCCAAATAAACCGTCAGTGTTTGCCATCAAAGCTCCAGCTCTCACCGTGCCTCTCTCAGTCCTGACTCTCCATTGCTACAGAGTTTCCCTCACACATATTATTATAGTATGGCTTCTAAAAACAAGGAGGAGAGTTAAGTTATAAATACTGTGGTTTATTTTATATCAAATCCTGCAATTTTACAGCCTTTTTTCATTTTGGTAAACTCTAAAGAAGTCTTTTACGATACCGTTTCCTCTGCTTTGATCGTTGGATTTTGTGTGATATCGGGATGTTACGAATCTAGCTGCGTCGCAAGATACATTTGGGAGGGTTTTTAATAACAAAGAACACATTTATTTCACCGGGTAACTTATTCAAATTAGGGCTCTGAAAAATATACTACATATGCCACGTTACTAAGAATATTACCTCATTCACACCAACGCAACTCCGGTTCAAGCTCCTTGCTAGAGCTTTTCAGGTTCAGAACCGGTTCTTCGGTTTAGCTCCGGCTCTTTTCCCACTGCCCAAAGTCCGACTGGTGCTGCGTCATTGCGTCATCGTTTGCGTCATGACGTAACCGTTTGCGTGCCTGCTTCACAAAGCCAAACCGTACGGAAACCCCTCACAGCTGACACTGACAAACACGACAACAATGGCCGATTGTGCTCCAGCTTCCTCTGTACCTCTTCAGAAGACCAGATTCCCAGTAGGTAGCTGGTCTCTTCAGTGGACCACTGCTGCTTGTTAAGTTTCTCCATCGTTGTGTACAAACTGGATAAAACGCAGGCTTCTTGTTGTTGTTCAGGAGTTGAACCCGCCCCTGCCCCTGCCCCCACCTCGACGTAAGCGTGACGTATGCGGTGCTTTTGCTCTGGCCGGACAATTTTTTGGTGCTTGAAACGAACCGGATTCCGGAGCTAAGAGGCTGCTCCGCTGCGGTGTGAACAGGAAAACCCGGTGCTTTTCAAGCTCCAGCTCCGAACCGGCCCTGAAACACCGTTGGTGTGAATGAGGTATTAGTCATTCTATCGTTTGGCCACTATGAAAAAAGTGCTTCAAAGCCTGGCTTACTTTCCGTGGGTGTTTCCCTGGAGGACGAGTGGGATGAAGGAGGGTCTCTGCTGTCCATCACCTCCTCCTGAAGAACTGTTGGACAAAGGGTTTTGGGGGGGGGAGGGTCCGATAGCCACCATCAGTCACTATCAGCCCCCACCCCTCGAGCTGCTGCTCTCCTGATGGACTCCAGCGAGTCAATGACTGTCAGTCAGCGTCTCCTCCTCGTCTTCATCTACTGCCAAGTCCATAAAACACTCTCCATCATGGCGTCGTCATCATCCTCTGTTTTAATGAACAATCCTTCAGTGGGTTCTTTGCATTCTCAAACTCAAAGAAATCAACTTCCAAAACCTCAGATCCTTTACTAAAGGAAAAGTAAAATACTGAGGTCTCAAAACGGTCCGTTACAAGTTAATGTCCTTAAATATGACTGGAGTAAAAGAACAAAAGCATATTTTAAGCTTATATTTTCCTAAGTGTCATTATCAAAGTCAAAGAAATCAACTTCCAAAACACTCCGCAAAATCTCAGACCATTTACTGAAGTAAAAGGTAAAATACTTAGGTCTCAAAACGGTGCATTACAAGTTAATGTCATTAACCCTTAGATGCCCTTAGAGTGACTGGACCCTACACTCCTCCATAAGGGGGTCAAGAAGGACCCGTATTAGAATAATACGTGTAGTTAAGCCATTTTTGTCATTTTGGTTAAGAAAAATCACTTATATTTTGGTTCACACTAAAAATATTTTATATTTAATTTTTCACTATCTATAATTTTAGGATTTTTTTTTTACATTTTGAAAAAAAAACGAAATTCCATAGAAAATGCATGCGGTCAAAAACTACAATTTCTTAAAATGTATAAAATGTCAATTTAAAATGTGATTGGCATGATATCCAAAACATGTTTTTTGAGGAATAGCTGGAATATGAAATGATAAAAAAATGTAATTACAAAGATACTTCAAGAAAACCACCTCACCGGGTCAAGAAAGACCCACTTAGGCATCTAAGGGTTAAACAGGACTGAAGTAGAAGAACAAAAGCAATATGAGGTATATTTACTTAAAGTATAAAAAGTACACACACGTGTCCCAGTATTATATCATCATTGAATATAATATAATGTATTTGGGGCATTTTTTCAGCTTATATTTTCACAAGTGTCATTCTCAAAGTCAAAGAAATCAATGTCCAAAACACTCAGTACTCACTGTGTCCCAGTATTATATCATCATTGAATATTATATGATCCTGTTTTGATCACTATCAAATACTTGTTATAGCATTTTAATGTTGTAAAAGTGGAGCCAATTGGAGGTACTTTTATTAGTACAGCACTGCACCATGTCATACTTCTGTAAAGTAAACATGAGGATATTGTCTCTGCAGTAGAGTGTCTCTATAAAGTAGCATAACAACGAAATACTTTAGTATGTTAAATTAAGGAATTGACTTTTCCACGCTATGTACACAAGTGCATCTTTTTCACATGTAAAATGTACGAGTTAGAAAGAAAGAAGAAGAGTAAAAAGTACAATATAATGGAGTGAAGAAGAAGAATAAGGTGGCCTAAATGGAAATACTCTACTTGTACTTAAAAAGTCAAGTACAAGTACGTAGAATTAGTACTTGTAAATGGGTAAATATAATACCCCTGTGTACATAACTAAGGGAGGCAGTACTCTGATACTTACCTTAAGTAAAATGTAATATCTTATATTCTTACAATCATCTACTACAAGTAAAAGTCCTGCATTCAAAATAATACTATTATAGAATATTATTTAACCATTTCTTATCACTAACAAATACATGTAAGAGCAGTCTAATTTTATTTTATTTGTAATTGTTAACTCTCTATTCCACTTTTTTAAGTATGTGTATTTTAAAGTCTGAACACACTGATGCTTCTGTAACGAGATCATTTCCCAAGTTGGGATCCATCCATCCATCCATGTTAGATACTGAAATGTAGAATGTAGTGGAGTAATGGTATAAAAGGAGCATAAATGGAAATACTCAAATAAAAGCTGATACTTTAACGTGCCACTACGTTTTTTGCACTACTAAATACTCTTAACCCTTAGATCCATAAGTGGGTCTTTTTGGACCCGGTGAGGTGGTTTTCTTGAAGTATCTTTGTAATTACATTTTTTTTATCATTTCATATTCCAGCTATTCCTCAAAAAACATGTTTTGGATATCATGCCATTCAAATTTTAAATTTGCATTTAAGAAATTGTAGTTTTTGTATTTCTACCCCAAGCTTCCATAAGTGGGTCAAAAATGACCCGCATGCATTTTCTATGGAGTTTCGTTTTTTTTTCAAAATGTAAAAAAAAATGTCTAAAATCATAAATAGTGAAAAATTAAATATAAAATATTTCTAGTGTGAACCAAAATATAACTAGATATTATACAAGTGATTTTTCTTAACCAAAATGACAAACATGGAATAAAAACACACGAGTCCTTTTTGACCCACTTGTGGAAGAGTGTAGGGTGCAGTCACTCTAAGGGCATCTAAGGGTTAATATTTACGTTAACTATATGACCGTCTGTGTTTCCTGTAGATATTAAATTGCTCTTTCTACGGCTCTGTTAGTGTACAGCAGGGGTGTCAAACTCAAGGCCCGGGGGCCAAATCCGGCCCTTGACTTCATTTTCTGTGGCCCCACCAGAGCTTGCAAATAATATGAAATGTTTATTATACGGTTAGATGATGATTCACAGAAGCACGTTGCCCATAAACTACATGTCCCACAATGCATCTCAAATGTGCCTTTTTTCTCAGAATTTGACTTTTTTTCTTCTAAATATGCCTTTTTTCTTAGAATGTGCCCTTTTATTAAATGTTAATTTTTTTTTAAGTGTCACTTCTGTTTTTTGATTGTGACTTTTTTCCAGAATGTGGCTTTCCTTTTTAAATCATTTTGTGACGTGCGCACTGAAGAGACTTGCAATTATTTGCCCCAGACTTCAGCTTTCAGACGTAGTTCATTATGAAGTTATTACCCTATCCAATAATAATCCAATGCAGAGGCAATAATGTCATATAATACATTATTTTATATATATTTATATATGTATTTTTATATAGTCTTAAAGTTACAACCGGCCCTTTGAGTGCAGCCATAATGCTGATGTGGCCCGCGATTAAATTGAATTTGACACCCCTGGTGTACAGTTTTATTTTCATGCTGCTGTGTTTATTGTATCTTTGTAACTCTGGCACAACCATCTCCTTCAGGATGAATAGAGTCCGATCTTATTTTACTTGAGTAAAAGTGCTCTCTCCTTCCCCCTCATGTACAGTACAGCGTTAAACTGTGACTTCACTCACGGCCCCCCCTTTAGAGAAAAGAGCGTGTATAGATGAGTAGTGGGCTGAAGCCGGCGTCCAACGAAAAGCCACGAGGCCTCGGGGCAGATCGGGGGGGTCAAAGGTCACGACAGTCAATCACACAGTGACCCCCTCCTGTCCCGACATCCTTTGTGTTCATTGAGAAAAAAAACTCTTCATGAACTACCAGTGAAAAGGCTTCCAGCTGCAAAGACGGGAAAAGGCAGAGAGGAAGGGGAGGAGGAGGAGGGAGTGAAGAGGAGGAGGAGGGAGTGAAGGCCTCTCTTCTTATTTATTTAAATTAAGAGGGGGATAAAAGCTGTAGGTAAAAGAGAGAGAGGGGGGAGAAAGGGGAGGGAAAACATAACGGAGAGAGGAGGTGCTCGTTGTCTTTAAGAGGATTGATTATCTCTCTCTGTCTCTCTCTCTCTCTCTCTCTCTCTCTGTCTGTCTGTCTGTCTATCTATCTATCTATTTCTCTCTCTCTCTCTCTCTCTCTCCGACAGGTGCAAACGACCCAAAAGTCGTCCAGTAGGAGAGACAGCTTCAGAAATATTAAATAAGTCACAATTGGCAGAGTTAGGCCCCGTCCACACGGAGATGAAACGGAGACGAAACAGAAAAAGAATTCCGTCCACACGGAATCGGCTCAAGAAACGTGTCCGTCCACACGAGACCGCTCGACCCGCTGGAGACGCTGTAGTACATATGCCGGGCCTGTAAGTGGCGCTGAACTTCCGCCACAAAATACACCAAAAGCAGCGAAGAAGACCTCCCGAGCATGGTTGCCATGGTTACCTGGTTGCCCTTCTGTTTATTCTCCGCGGTGGATTTAGCAACATGTAGTTCATGTAGTTCTCCATGTCCACTTGTTGCTGATGGTTGTGGTAGAGGAGCTGTGGATGTTGCACTAACATCTGTATCATGGTCAGGTCAGTAGCGCCTGGAGCACGAATGCAACCCTGTGATCCGCCATTGTTGTTGTTGGCGAAACGCATCCGCAATGACGCGGGGCTGAGCAGGAGAGGTGGGGAGAGGCGGGGCTATGATCGTATAGGGCGTACACACGGAGTCTCCAGACTTACCCACTTAGGGAGCCCGTTTCAAAGTGTATCGGTTTCGGGCTCCGAAGCCGCGGCTCCGTTTCGGCTTCGTGCGGACGAACCGTCTATACGCTAAAGAACTTTAGCGGATACACCTGAAATCGTCTCCGTGTGGACGGGGCCTTAGTCTGTTTCATAATTGTGTTTTTTCGGTATATTTGAAAGGACTAGATGGATCGTTAGTTAAACAGCAGATAATATTGGAAGGAATCATGCAGTAAGCCGAACGTAACGGAGAGAGGAGGTGCACCTTTAAGAGGATTGATGATTTGAGAAAAACAGGGAAATAAATGTTACTGCTTGATTTAGAAAAACGTGCTTTTATAATGCTGTTATTTATCTTCTCTACCTTGGATGTGTAGTTATTAGATTTGTATTTTATTATTGTGCTTGCCTCTTAATTTTACCTTTTCAATTAGTCTTTATATATTTAATTGTTGTTATTAACAACATGTATACTTTGTTTATTTCTAGTCTTTTGAATTGGTATTGTACAATGCCATGGGATCAATAAAGTACTTCTTATCTATTCTTACCTACACTTCTGTGGTGGCCGACAGGTGCAAACACATCAAGTGATAACATTTAAACCAGGGGTAGCCAACACGGTGCCCGCGGGCACTCAGTCGCCCGCTGGGGCAACGTGAGTCGCCCGCCGGGCATGTTCTAAAAATAGCTCGCCAAGCAAATCCAAAACAAAAAAGGAAATGTAATTAAAATAATCTACTCTATGCATAAACGAAACCTAAATCATAGCGAACTCTATCTACTTACTACAACTCTACATCTATCTAACACCCCTCCTCCCCCACCCTCACAATGAATATCGACCAATCACGTTCTTGCTTGATTTGCGGGACCAGCGTTGCAGTCGGGAAGAAAAGCAATGTGGCACCTCCCCGCTGATTTTCCTTCTGGCAGAATCTACACAACACATCAGCCCCATTGAACAGCCGAGTCATGCCAGCCTATACCACACATGAGGAGCAGAGTTTTACTCTGTGTGTTCTGTAACTTGCATATATATTTATTCCACTTGACGCACACACACGCATGGCGTAATCTCCACTGGGTACAGGGGGGACATGTCCCCCGCACTTTTCCCGTTTGTGTCCTCCCACTTTACAAATATGTTTATTATTTTTTAACGCAACCCGTCATCGCCAAGGAGGAGCACACAGCCTCTGTGAGCGAGCGAGAGAGCTAGGGAGAGAGAGAAAGAGAGAGAGAGCAAGAGAGAGAGCTAGGGAGAGCACACTTTTATCTATTTAATATAGATAAAGTAAGAAGTCATTCCAGTGTGTAGGACAGTACAAAAAACAGTTTAAAAGGGGAGTGATTAGTAAAATATGCATAAATAAAAAGAAAGAATGCTAATTAGGTGACATAAGATAAGAATAAACCAGTTTAAATGATTTCTTATTGGTTGTGATAATATTCTAAAGATGATTGGAGTATTGAAAAGTATACAGCTCCCTTTCATATGAGTGTTGAGAGCTGTATCCATAAATTCATTTTGTACTCAAAGTGCAGCAGATTGGTGCATTTCACTTCAACATTTAAAAAAATATATTTTAGAGGAGGTGAGGACCCCTCTAGAAGATATGAGATCCCCCCTGGAGGATGTGAGGCCCCCCCTGGAGGATGTGAGGTCCACCCCCAAATAAAGCAGGTTAAAATTATTAAATTGCATACATTTTCTTTGAGTAAACACTGAAAACGGGTCCCACAGACCCAAACAGCACACAAAGGTTAAAGGTTAGCATATAATATATAAATATAAAATATATACACTGCAAAAAACAAAAAAAAGAGGAGTAAAAGTAGCCCCCGACTTGCTTTATTTTTTGAAAGTAGCCCTCATCCTAAAAAAGGTTGGTGACCCCTGATTTAAACAATGTGAACATATTTACTTTAGCCTCTTGTGTTTTTATAAATGTTTTATTCTATTTTCTATATATTTTTATTGAACATTCTTACATTGTTATGTTAGTTTTGTTTTGATCTTTATTTTTACTTAATTCAAACTGTCTTGAAACCCAATCACCCCCAGGATAAATAAGGAATTATAATACTGATATCATCAATGACAAATATATTCAAATGTGTGTTTTTGTGTTCCAGTTCCAGTTTGAGTGGGGTCTTCTGATCGCTGTGACGCTGTCGTCTTTAGTGTGTCTGAGCCGCCTCTACACGGGCATGCACTCAGTTCTGGTGAGCTATCACACACACACACACACACACACACACACACACACACACACACACACACACACACACACACACACACACACACACACACACACACACACACACACACACACACACACACACACACACACACACACACACACACACACACACACACACACACACACACACACACACACACACACACACACACACACACACACACACACACACACACGCACACACACACACACAGTATAAAACATTCAGGGCCGGATTCATAATTCAGGAAAGTCTCTGCCTGAAGCCTTTTTGCCCGTTCTCTTTATTCAGTATAGGCCGTCCCTTTTAAAATATGTTATCACATTTATCAGGCTGAACTCATCACTACCTTTCTGCTTCATGTGGAACATTTTCTTCCTGAATCTACAGAAAATGAAGGCTTGAGGTTAAGATGAAAAATGGCTGTAATCTTTCTTTCTGAGCGTTAGAGGAGAGATGCTGTCGGTATGTTGCAAAGCATCAACATATGAAGTAAGGTACTCTTATCGAGCGCGGCAAAAGGTTGATGATGTAAACTTTAAAAAAACCTCTCCTATCAAATCCTCAAGATTCTAGGAAGGTGAGATCAGATTTCTGAAAATGGCCAAAGATCTGCAAAACAGTCGAGCTAGTTGCACAGCAGGAGAATGGTTCATTAAAGCATGAACACCATCACAGATGATTACGTTTAGCAAAGTTAGTTGTCAAATTAAGTTTTATGCATTTTGAAGCAAACCTAAACACCCACTTCCTGTTTCATGCCGAACGATGTGGCGCCATGTAAAAGGTGTCTGAATGGAATTAGTTTGTAAATTAAAAATAGTATTTTAAAAGTACAACACTTAAAAAAACAAAGACTATAGCCGCTTTCACACCAAGTACTTTGCCGTACTTAGTACCCGGCACTTAGTACCCCCATGGAACTAAGTGCATATCGCGTTCACACCGGAATAAGTTCCCTGAGGGAAGATTACGCAAATGAAGCCGCTGACGTCACTTCGTCTTCTTCTGCTTTGGGTTTACTGGCAGGCCGCAAACAACTTCACGGCGTATACTGCCCCCCGAAGTCCCCGGCCGGAAGTTTTACGGGGCGTGGTTTGCAATTCGCCCAGCCAATCAGAAATTGTTACTTTTTTCTCCCCAGGATAGTCCCACCTCTTTAGCAGGCACTAAAAATGGGGGAAAAGTTCTCTGAACTAAGTTCTCTTTTTGGTGTGGACGCAAAATTCCAGGCACTAACGGAACTAAACGGGAAAAGTCTGGGTAAAAGTACTCCGGTGTGAACACGCCTTATAACACTCCTGCCGTGCATTACTACTTATGTGCAATTTATACTACCAACTTTGTATTCTTTCACCTGGCTGCTATATCGCGTGCACATTGTGTAATTTATAGAATGTTTTTAATGCATGCTTCTTGAGTGATATATTGAGTTATAAAGCCTTACCTTTGGCTCTCGTTGCTGTAACAATCGTACATTTCCCCTCTGTGGCACGAATAAAGGTATTCTGATTCTCCACAACTGCCAGTAAAATAAAAGTTTTGCCATCATTGTGTCATTTAAATATATTTATATATTTAAAGATACATTTATATATTTTTTTTAATCTTGGGGTATCTTTTGCCCCTCGTTTTACAGTTTTAAGGCCATTATGAGATTTCTTGGTGCTGTTTTGCCCCCCTTAGTTTCTGACACTACTGTACATGCAACATTACATTGAATTTAGCTGACGCTTGCATCTAAGGCAACTTAAAAAAAAGTGGAATCAACCGTCAGGAAACCAACTCAAATTCATGTAAGGCAGGGCCACATACTGAAAAACATACAAAGGGTAGAGGTATATTGCCTCATAAGTGAAGTTATAAGTTAACAAAATCAATCAAATTATGCTTGATACTTGAATATGCTTTAAGAAAAAAAACAGCCTATATCCCAACTTTCAAAACGGGTTTAATTTCTTTTGTTAGCAGCTCATTCCTTAAAACAGAAGCCTCAGATTGATTATAATAAGGAGAAATATGAAGCGTATACTTCAAGCTTGTTATGTGAATTTGTTATTGGGCTTTTTCTCATCAACTTAGATTTGTTAGAACATGTTTAGAACTTTAATTGAATGAATTTAATTGAAATTGATCTTAACGCATGAGTATTGTGTAATATATTTTGAGAAGTACAATATAAGACAAGCGCAAGTTTCACGTGTGGGCCATATTTCATTATACTTTGTTTACTGAGGGCCGATTCAAAATGTCCGGACACCCCTCATGTAAAGTGTCTTTACGTTCCATGAAAAGTAAACAAAATTAATAGTTATTATTAATTCTGTTTTCAGGACGTGCTCAGTGGCGTCTTAATCTCCGCCCTCATCTTGTCCTCCACCTACCCGTACTGGGAGTCCATCGATCGGTTCCAGCTCTCCAGCAGCTTCTCCCCCCTGCTGGGCATGTTTCTCCCCCTCTTCCTCAGCTACTCTTACCCCCAGTTGGACCACTACAGCACCACCAGGGGGGACACCACCACCATACTGGGGGCGTCAGGAGGCTGCTGGGTGGGCTACTGGCTGGACCATCAGCTGGGGGGACCGCTTCACCCTCTGGGGGAGAAGATACCTGCACGTCTCCCCCCTCTGACGTTAAACTCTGTGTTTCGTGGAGGCGCTCGCTCCCTGCTGGGAATCGTAGCTTTACTGGGAACTCGCCAGCTGGTGAAGACCCTCAGTCTGAAGGCGCTGTTCTCCTGCTACAGCGTGGAGAACAGTGACCCCAATGCGAGGAGGAGGAGAGAGATCGAAGTGCCGTATAAGTTTGTCACGTACATGGCTGTGGGGCTCGTTAACACGATATTGGTCAACAGAGGGTTTGTTCTACTGGGGCTACTATGACGTGTTACACTGAAAGAACTGAAACGTTGACTTTCTTTTTAAAGCACTTAATGGTCTGATTTGCATAAATAGACTGCGTTTATATAGCGATTTGTCCAGAGCTTTTTCATACTGTATACAAGTCAGAATTCACCTGTTCATTCAGAGGCTTCCACACAAGGAGCAACCTACTCAAGGGAAGCTAACGCTCACCGCGTCATGCCATCGGGAGCAATTTGGGGTTAAATAGTTAGCCTAAGGACACTTCCACATGTTGATCCCACAAAACAACACTACCTCAGCTAATGTAGCCAAATGTGGACTACTACAGTGGACCAGTGATGAGGGCCCGTCTCTTAAAGGCCGGCGCAAAATATAGGCTACGTGAGTCTCTTTCCATGGAATATTTAACACAGCCAAATCTGACCATATCTATAACACCTGAGAACCTCACTTCAAAGGTGCTAGATATAAATAAATGTGCCTTGCCTTGAACTTTTCTTAGGCCTGATTTATCAGCTGTTATTGTGAGAGGAACCTCAAGTGGATCTCCTGTAACCTTTTATGCACGTGTTAAAAATCTTAGCTGTTTGTGTGTGTTTTCTTTTCTATGTATGTATTTGTTGTGCCATCACTGAGTTTGTAAAAAGAAAGAAGTCAATAAATGTATTGATAAAAAAAGAAAAAGCCGATCCCACAGCTTGAAATCATTTATACTGCACGTCTCGTAACACAACCCCTTTAGGACCCTTGGGTCTTCTGGTGCTGGCCTTTTAATTATATCTAAAGATAAAACTAAGACCAACATGTTTTTGTATTAATTGATTATTAAATATTGTACCTGAGGGCAGTGAACAGCGATCATACATTTAAGGCTCAAGAGGTAAAGGAAAAGTTTAAATCAAAAATGAAATACAGCTATTTTTATGAAGATAAGACCTACTTTTTAACTTTATAGACATAAGTTATAGTAAAAATGGTAATAAAAGATTACAACAAATATAGAATAAAGCTATTTATATAAACACAAGATAAAAAGTGTGCATTTAAAGTTATGCATTAGTTTGAATAAGATATAATGCTGAATGTTTAAAGGGTGTGGCTTTGATGAAGTCTCTAGTCCAGGGGTGTCAAACTCAAGGCCCGGGGGCCAAACCCGGCCCGCGACTTCATTTCATGTGGCCCCACAAGAGCTTGCAAAGAATATAATATGTTTTTTATACGGTTACATGGCGATTTACAGAAGCACGTTGCCCATACATGGAGCTCAATGCATTTCAAATTTGACTTTTTTCTCAAATTTGACTTCTTTTCTTCTAAATATGCCTTTTCAAAATGTCTTTTAAAATCATTTTGTGACATTCTCTCTGAAGAGACTTGCAATTATTTGCCCCAGACTTCTGCTTTCAGACAGAGTTAATTATGAAGTTATTACCCTATCCGACAACAATCCAATGCAGAGGCAATCATGTAATGTAATACATTATTTTATATGTATTTTTATATAGTGTTAAAGTTACTACCGGCCCTTTGAGTGCAACCATAATGCGAATGTGGCCCGTGATGAAATTGAGTCCGACACCCCTGCTCTAGTCCATTCAACCAGAGCCATGTTACATTTTACTGAAGCAAACATGTTCAAAGAAGTAAAACATTTACTACACTTACACAAATTTAAGTTCTCAATGTCTTTATAACATTCCTATTTTATTTTTATTCTAAAATCTGATTCTGATGCAGGTTCCTGGTGTTTCTTCACCTGGGAGAACCCCGCCTTGAGTCAGACGTGCTCTCACCAGTCGGGGAAATCCTGTCAAAACCAGTTTAACTGAAACTAGGAAACTTTATTTCAGCGGCTCCGTCTCAAGTCACTCCGCGGGCTAGAAGAGCGGATATTGAGGAGCAGAGCGGGGATAAAAGAGTTAACCTGACTCTACAGTTTGCTGGAAGGAGCACCTGTCAGACTGAATCTGCAGACGACTCGTTATCCAGCTCCTCTTCAAATGGGCTATACTCCAGACTCTCTGTGGAATAAAAGTGAATGTACGCAGCGTTAAGAAATGTTTGCTTTGAATTGAAGCCGATGCAGAAGCTTTTACACTCTAGTATATAGAGCTTGATGTGTAGGATTCTTGCTTTTTAAGTTTGTTTCCTTAAGTCTCATGTCATGGCCATTGCTACTGATCATAGTTCCATTGTTGAGGTCTACTAGAATAGATTTATATTGTTCAATGTTCCAAACTCACATTGGTTTCTCAAACCGCATCTCTGTATAGTATGTGTATTCACTCTCTGTCCTAAACAACGGCTTGTTGGAGCTCCTGCCCCCCCCCCCCTCCCCCTCCCTGTGAGCCCAGTGGCCGTCTGCGAGACAGCGAGACACAGCGAAACCCAGCCCGAAACACACACACATACCCGCAGCCTGGCTGGGAGTTTGTGTGTGCGCCCAGGCTGAGTTCCGCGCTGTCTCGACGACCCCACAGCAGTGAGCCAGCTCACAGTGTCCCGCTCCCCGCAGCAGCGAGCCCCGCAACGTCCGGCCGAGTGTGTGTGAGGAAGTCCGCGGATTGGTATATTGACGTACTACGTTACGTCACTATTCCCAAGAAGTAAACAATGGCAAAAGAGAAATGTCCAGCGAGGCGTTCTGGGGCAGCATAGACAGGTCTTCTGTGTTAGAGTTTTACTCGCTACAGCGTGCACTTTGAGGGTTTGTGACTCTGCAGACCGTTTACATGCAGAAAAACCTTCATAACACACAAGGGGACGAGTAATAACCGGAAAAGCATGACATGGGACCTTTAAGGTTGATTCCACTTATTGTAACTTGCCTTGAATGAAAGAGTCAATACATTCAATCTAATGTTGCATGCACAGTAATGTCAGACACTAAGGGGGGCAAAGGGCAACACCAAGAAATCACAGGATGGAATTCCCAAGATGTTAAGAAATTGCCCTTAATGGTTTAAAATGTCCTACCATGGGAATGTTTGCTCTGATAAAAAGATGGACTAGAAACAAAGGATCAAAGCTTGAAAGTGAAAAGTCAGAATGGCTTTATTGGAAGTTAAAAGGAAAACATGCTCAGTACTTTGAATCAAAGGGTCAACAGTCTTTTCAGAAGGACTTGAGCATTGTGTTTCATTATCACCTACATCTAGACATCAGATGGAACCACTGAGTTAAAGCTTTATTTAAATGGACTACTTGAACGTTGTGTTTCTTTCCACATCATGATTCTGCGTCTCCACGATGAGTCAGACCTTGTTGAAGGCGGCCACGTCCACACTCTGAACGTACTCCTCGAAGGCGGTGATGGCCTCCTCCAGCAGATCCGTGCCCACTTTCTCGTCCTCCACCACGCACCCTATCTGCAGCTTCTGGATGCCGTATCCCACGGGCACCATCTTGGATTGCCCCCACAGAAGCCCCTCCATTTTGACGCTGCGCACACACTCTTCCATCTTCGCCATGTCCGTCTCGTCGTCCCACGGCTTCACGTCCAACAAGATGGACGACTTGGCGATGAGAGCTGGTTTCTTGGATTTCTTAGCGGCGTATTCGGCGAGACGCTGCTCTTTAAGTTTCTCCACTTCGGCGCTGTCTTCTTCGTCGTCCGAGCCAAAAAGATCAATGTCATCATCATCGTCATCTTCTTCATCGAGGACGAATTGACTTTTAGCGGACGGGAGGTTGGCTCGTTCCCTCAGGAAGGACTTGACGTGGTTGTACCAGCGTAAAAGGTGGGGAAAAGTCAAAGAAGGGGCGGATGGGATGGCGTCGAACATCGTGGTGTCGGCTTGAGTCGCCTCAAAACCCTCCATGTAGCTTTTATCCACCAGAAAATCATCGAGAGCCTTCAGACCGGCAGCAGAACTCACGTCGCCGAACACCGTTTTGGTAGAAGTTGGACGGGAGTTGGGGACTTGCGACGGGAAGTGGTGTTTGATGACTTCGTGCAGCGGGACGTCGTGTGTGAGCGTGGTCTCTGCAGGGTGGCCACTGGAAGAACCAAGGGAGCAATGAGTCACTGAGATCCACACACACACACACACACACACACACACACACACACACACACACACACACACACACACACACACACACACACACACACACACACACACACACACACACACACACACACACACACACACACACACACACACACACACACACACACACACCATTTTCATCGAAAACACAAAAGACTTCTTGTTAATTTTTAATTCTTCTGATGTAAAAACACGATGCAGCACAAAATCCAAACATGCGTTATCTTTTTAACAAATTTCAAGCCTGATTTTCCTTATTGTTTCTCATTTTTGTCAGAGAATAGGGGGGTATGTTATATATATTTTGGGTGGGGGGTTTAAGATTAAGAAGGGGAAATCACAGGAAGGGCTCCACGTCCATTTTGAATTCTTCTGATGTGTCTTTAACACGATGCAGCACAAACACAACATCCTTGTATCTTTTTAACAGATTTCAAGCCTGATTGTTGTTTCTTGTTTTTGTCAGAGAACAGGGGGGTATGTTGTATTATTTTGGGTAGGGGGTTTGAGATTAGGAAGGGCTCGATGTCCATTTTCTATTCTTCTGATGTAAAAAACGCCATGCAGCACATGCAGCAAACGTCCACCACAACATCCAAACATGTGTTATCTTTTTAACAAATGTCGAGCCTGATTTTCCTTCGTGCTTTCTGTTCTTGTCAGATAATAGGGGGGGGTATGTTGTGCTATTTTGGGTAGGGGGTTTAGAGTTAAGAAGGTTTAAATCACAGGAAGGGCTCGATGTCCATCTCCACGGCGGAGCAGGGCATCGTGAGCTCGAAGCGGGTGATGACGTCCGGGTGAAGAACGCCGAGACGTCCGACGCTCTTCCCACCGACGAAGATCTCGGCGCAGCGGCCGGGGAAGAAGGTGGAATCTGAGAGAAAAGCAAAAGAACATTATTTTTATGATGCAGACACACGGTACAATGTACGTGAAACACTGCATTCTTTTCATGTAAGGAATTGGCATTTAATAAATAACAGAGCATACGTTTCATTTCCACTGAGGACATGCCAACATCCTTGTGCATCCCTATTTTTTTTAAAGGGGACCTATCATGCAAAATGCACTTGTGTACGCCTTGTTTACATGAATATGTGTCCCCCCCGGTGTTCCAGGGAACTCACCAAGTGTCACGAAACACAATCCTCTCTATTTTCCTCCATACCCAAATCTCTTAAAAAGGGGCTGCAACGGATCTGATACAGACTGATCCAGATGTGAACACTTCTATGACGTCACAGAAGTGGCGCTACGGCTATTGGGCCAACTCCACCAATCAGGAGGAGACAGCCACGGACATTGCCGTCTGAAAGCGCTGGAGACGCTGTAGTTCATATGCCAGGCCTGTAGATGGTGCTGTTCTCAAAGAATCAGCCCATGATGCAAAGACAGTGTTAAATTGAGCGAAATGAGGAATGGCTAAAATGCATGATCTGTTTGGTATTTTGAAAAATAAAAAGTATAAATATGCCTTATATAGGTATGGTCCTAGACTATATTATTCAAATATAGCATGATAGGTCCACTTTAAATAAAATTTATGAAATCCTTAGTGATTTCGGCACGTCATAAAGTGTGGGCGCCACTATCCTGTATTTCTCTCTTCATAATCAAATGTTTGCCCACATTGGTTGTAAATGATAAGCGGATATCAGTGTTCATTGATTTATTCCAAAATATATTTCTTCCTACAGGACAACCCCATCAGAAGTCGAACCAAAGCTTTTTCTTGTATTGCCATGCATGATTGTTGTTGATTACTTTACATGGATATTAAGATTGGTAAGATGTACTTTTAATGATTACCTGAACTATTGCCTCTTAATGAAAACTGCTTCTGTAACTGTGTTCACGGTGCTTACAAATACAATGAAGTACACGGTACTCGCTCAGTAACTCAAAAATCATTTTATTGCATTTCGACAATACATAAGTAATGTTTGTCATTTAGAAGTGGAAAGCAAAATATATGCATAACAATGAGACAATGGTGTGTACTGGTTGTACGTACAAAGAGAACACATAATTACAAACAAACAATGACTAAAGTAATCCCTACACTTTGAGTAAAAAGTGGATTTGGATTTTCACTTACATCAAGCGCTGACTTTTCCTTTTAGTAAATCCACGCCTGCCAAGACTTTCATATCCATTTAAAAAACAAATACAATAATCACCTCTATACGCTTGTTTGTAATCCTGACAAACTGTTTCTGACCCGTGTGTTACTATCCAACACGCCATCTGTTCAGTCTGGGTGCTTCTTGGATCATCTTCCTGCCACGTTGTAGTTGCAGAAAGCACAAACTAAAATGTATTTGCACTGACAAAAGCATTCAATCAAAGATATCGGGATTTTGCCAATATTTTGAAAAGGTTATTTTTGCATATCTTCAATGCCGATACCCGTACATACTTTTTTGGGCACCTGATTGAAGAGGAAATCAAGTTTTTTGTTGTGTAATTAACATTTTATTATTACCGTTAATATGCAGAGAGAGTACACTGCATGTTAACACGCCATGTTTATATTCATGTAAGGAGTTAGCGTGTAATAACGGAGGATATGTTTCATTTGAAGCCTTTATCTGCAGATACCGAGGACACGCCAAAAACATTGTCTTTCTTATTTTAGAAAACACTTGAATTGATGAAATCCAAAGTGTGGGCGCTACTGTGCTGCATTTCTTGTTCTCTTCATAATACATGGTGTGCCAACATTGGTTATAAATGATCAGTGGACACACACACACACACACACACACACACACACACACACACACACACACACACACACACACACACACACACACACACACACACACACACACACACACACACACACACACACCCACACAGGCACACACACACACACCCACGCAGGCACACACACACACACCCACGCAGACTCACACACACACACACACACACACACACACACACACACACACACACACACACACACACACACACACACACACACACACACACACACACACACACACACACACACACACACACACACACACACACACACACACACACACACACACACACACACACACACACACACACACACACACACACACACACACACCCCCCCCCCCGATTAAATCATGAAGGACCAAGATGTATCTGAGTGTCGGGAAGTACAGGTCACTTCAGTTCAGATAAAATAAAAAAAACGTGTTTGTGTACATGTGAGGGAGGCTGACTTTGTTCAAAAGACACACACACAAACAAATCTCTGTCTTTCTGACTAGATACAGTAGGCTGGCATGACAACAGACCCACACACACGAGGCATTCTCCCATAATGCACTGCTTCTTCTTCCCACGCTGCCTTGCTAATGGGTTCCAGAGCCCACTGCTTACAAACTCATAACTATGGATGAAGGGGTGTGTGTGTGTGTGTGTGTGTGTGTGTGTGTGTGTGTGTGTGTGTGTGTGTGTGTGTGTGTGTGTGTGTGTGTGTGTGTGGGTATCTGAAGCAGGGATGTTCTGCCGTTTATCCCCGTCCCCTCCCGGGTGTTTGATCTGTATTAAATGGGTTAATGTGCCTGCGTCGGGTCACACGTCATCTGCTCGGGGATGCCATGGCAACTATATAAATAGCCGCGGTGGTACATCTTAAATAACCAATCAGTCAATGAAAACCCTCACACTGCAGCCAGGTCGCTTCCCACCCACTCTCCTCCAGCTCTCAGGGTGTTTCATCATCACAGAGATAATAACCGCCTGCTGCTGCCAACCTTTGTTTCATAGTTTCATGTTTATTACCAATTTTGGACAAACTGGAGAGAAAACTCACAATTTCTTACTGGAGCAACAAGACCCTGCAGTAAAGCAAATGTCTCATCCTGCAACGTGTAACAGCTTTGACACCTACATTGATTATAAGTCACTTCTTATTCAAATGTATGGCTCATTTTCAGAACATTAGCTGAAGAAATGTGATTAAATGCGTGTCCACTATCATCATCATATTATTAGGAGTTGCTCATAAGCAGAAGGAGACGCCATTTTAGCAGTCAGTAAAAAATTGCAAAAATAGGTATGCAACACGTGGATGCAATTTTAAAAAACAGCCCTATAAGGAAAATGGGTACCACTTTACAATAAGACTACCCTTATAAAGGGTTTACGAATAGTTTGTAATTCATTTATTAATTAGGTTGTGAACTTTATAAATCATTAACAAGCTTTTATAAGACATGAGATAAACTGTGACCGGCTGCTTACCAAAGAGTGAGCCCACATTTATCTGTGCTGCTAAGCCTTATTAGAAACGGTAGTAACTCATTAATAAATGGTCAAATAGATGCCAAGAAACATCAAGATGGATGGGGGGGGGGAATCGACTCAGTGAACAACAGATACCAAGGATGCTGGCTGATGAAGAAGAAGAAGCAAGCTAGGTAGCCAATATAAAGGCCCGGACACACCAAGCCGATTTTGGCCGTCGATGGATGTCAGGCCGACGATGGGCGTCGACACGCCCTACTCAGATTGGTGTGTCCCGCACCGTTGTGTCTTTTCAGCCGTGCCGACACCTTTTCGGCCGACTGCCCACCGATTCGTCGGCCAAAGGCTGTCGGCAAAATAAATCACTCTGATTGGCTGTTCAGCTAGCGAATCAGAGCATGAGAAGCGAAACGGAAGTGAGGGACCCAAGCAAACTATTAAGAAGGCAAATGTGAGATTTCATTTAACTCCAGCTCTCGACACAGGTTTGGGAAAGCCCCGTGAGCTTCTCGCTGTAGAGGGAAAATGGAACACGCTATTCGTTGTTTGTTTATATCACGCAGTCTGTTCTTCTTCTCTCGGTTATCACGCAGTCGGTCTTCCGGTTGCCTCTTTTGAATGACGAATACACACTACCGCCACCTGCTGGTAAGGAGAGTTATTGCCACTCACGCATGCGCAGTTCGTACGTGCTTCTTGGCCGCCGGCTGAAGTCTTTGCGGTGTGTTCCAGTGTGACACATGGCCACGACGCAGGAGACGCGAGGCGACACAACAGTCGGGTCCGTGTGTGTGAGTTCTCTGGTGTCAGCTTGGTGTGTCCGGGCCTTAAGACTTAGCAGTACAGATAAATGTGGGCTCACTATTTGGCAAGATGACTAAGTCTTATATTGGCTACCTAGCTTACTTCGTCTCCTTCATCAGCCAGCATCCTTGGTATCTGTTGCTCACCGAGTTGATTCTCGCCAAGTAGCCAATATAAGGCTTAGTCATCTTGCCAAATAGTGAGCCTGTGTTGACGTATGAAAACTATGTTAGAACTGGTTTTATAAATGGTTCTTAATGATTAATAAAGTGTTTACAACCTAATTATAAACCCTTTATGAATCCTTTATAAAGGGTAGTCTTATTGTGAAGTGGTACCAGACAATGTAATTCAAATATTGTATTTGTTGTTTGTTTCATGTAATAATCTGACAGGGGATGCATTAATCTGTGATGATATATGTTGTTTACACTTTTCTTGCTATACTTAGTATTTACAACAGCAGTACTTAAAGCATTATTCTGACATTTGGTCTTTGATGTTTCCAGAACAAACTGAACAATTGCTAGTCGACAAGCGGCCGACAGACAACGTTAGCAACTATTTACTCGTGTATTTCTATTTTGAGATGTTTCTCTTTTTAGAATAGTTTATTTCTACTCTTTTAAATTGTTATTATGTGCAATGCCTTGTTTTGTTTTATGCTGCTGCATCAAAAAAAGTTCATAAAATTGGGATTAATAAAGTACATCTTATCTTATTAACTGTTTGGTCAGCATAATAACATTAGGAGTTGCTCATAGGCAGAAGGAGACACATTTATCCAGTCAGTAAAACATCGCAAAAATAGGTATGCAACACGTGGATGCAATTTTAAAAAGATGCCCGATAAAACCCACTGAACGTTGGCAACTACTTGGTCAACTTAGTGGAGGAATTTGGTCGTTAAATAAAGAGCCAAATATCTCCTGTAGGAGTTAGCAGAGACAAAAACAGAGCTAGCAGAGAAAATAAAGATTATCAGATGGACAGAAACAGTTAAATGATGATGTCTCTCCCTTTCTGCTGGATGCATACATGAGGAAGTTTACCATAATAACGATATGTCAATGTCGTGTTCACAGCTTGGCTAAAGGTCATGATTACGTAACCCATTGTTTTGAAGTTTGGCGTTTTGGCCACCTTGTTTTTGACCTGTCCGTCACAAAGTAGCCCTGCCCGTCAGCATTTATACCAGTGTTTCCCCTAGGTTTACTTCTTTGGGGGGGGGGGGGGGGTTGCTATATATATATATAGATTTTTTTTTTCAATCCTCTGGAGCAGAGAGAGGAGCTGTGGATTATTGATTAATGCATCAGTGTTTCTTAGGTTCCAAAACACTAAACTCACAACTTAAAATGAAAGCGTTTAGTTTATTTAATAAAAGAGCTCATGTTCAATGTGAAAAGTGACAGTAGATAGAGATTAGTTGCAATTTGGTGCTATATATATACACCTTGAATTTCAGGGGGGGTGCGGGGCTCCGTTGGCGGGGTGCAGCGCCCCTCCAAGACAATGGTAGGGGAAACACTTTATACAATTCTTCATCGTCCATTTAACGCTAAATGAGACTATAATTCACAAAATGAACATCATAATAAACAAACTTTATGAAATTGTAACTGAGAACAAAAAAATCTGATTAGAAGCTGAATATCAGAGAGAAGGCACTACTCTATCGATTTTCATTTTTATTTCCGTCCAACTCTCTTTCTATCATCTTCATTCCTTTCCTTCTTGTTAACGACCTTTCAATCATTAGGTAGCAACTCCATCAAGCAGACCCCGCTTCATCGCCCATTCGACACTCAATGGGACTATATGTTACAACATGAACAAGATGTTGTATTGAAGAAGACTTGAAACTAGTGCTTGAGATCATAATCACTCATCAGGTGAGAAGTAGCGCCATTTTCTCGTGGACTTCTACTCAATCTTTTTTGAGTTGAGTTGCCTCCTGTTGGATATTAGAGAGAAAGCAGGTGTACCGCTTAGTACCAACTTTAAAAATACTTAAAGGGCGAACACTTGAGGTCAATTTCTGAAGAAGAGAAGCCACATCTTTCCTGACAAAAGCAGGATTTCCATTGGACACAGTTGTTAAGTAGAACAAGGGCATCTGCCTCTTAAGTGGTTTCTTCCTCCACTCCTGATCCCCTGACTCGTCATTTCATCCTTATACCCCCCCGCTGAGTGTAGGAAACTCAGCTGACGTGAATTCCCTCAGCCATGGTGTGTTAGCTGCTGATGGACACTTCCTCAGAGTGTGTGTGTGTGTGTGTGTGTGTGTGTGTGTGTGTGTGTGTGTGTGTGTGTGTGTGTGTGTGTGTGTGTGTGTGTCAGGTGAGCTCTCAGACTATGGGTTGTGACCTTGTAATGGGGTTAAGGACACGCTGACATATGTGGAGGGGGAGGGAAATGGGCTAATGGTGCAGGGAGAAATCTCAGAGAAGGTAGAGAGTGAGTGTGTTGTGCATTAGTGTGAGAGCACTGTCTGTGTGTGTGTGTGTGTGTGTGTGTGTGTGTGTGTGTGTGTGTGTGTGTGTGTGTGTGTGTGTGTGTGTGTGTGTGTGTGTGTGTGTGTGTCAGAATCGCTGCTCAGCACTGCAGTGGGTGACGTGACTCCCATGCACTCTCCCACACTGCAGACTTTACACCAGAGCTGCAAAATAAATCTAAATCAAAGTAAGTGCAATATTTAGTGAAAGCTAAATATCTGAATGAAGTATTGTGGAGCTGCAGAAAAGTCCTGGAATAGAATCGGAAAAAATAAATCAATGTTTGGTCGAGAATCTCTTAAAAAAACAATCTCACCGTTTCAATCTGTTAATATCAGAATCATTATCTATGAGTTATTACATTTGACAGAATTGTTTATCCTAATGGGGTTTCGTGACAGTTGCTCATTTTCAGAATAAAAAGATTAAACAAATAGAATTCAAATGATATAAAAAATAAGTTATTATATTATTGAAGTTGACATAACTTCAACATTAGAAGTTGAAGTTATGTCAAATAAAAGTATTACAATTAAAAACAACAAGTTAAAGTCAAAATGACCACAGTCTACTACAATGTATGTGAAGCATGAGGAAACATTAAAGGCAATTTCATCTAATATCATGAATCCTAATGCAATTCCAGAGGCAATTAGTCCATTTGAAGGCAAATCATTATTTTTTCTCAAATAGTGTAATCCTATTTGGTCGTAGTTCTTTCTGCTATTTCCTGTTTGTTATCAAATGATGTTTTTATCAGCTGTTCTCTATGAAAACCAGGCCGACAAACGATATTCTACAGACTCAAACTGCACGCACAATACGATTAAACAATCACATTTAGTTGTTTTTCCCCGAATCTTACGGCGCCCCACACACACACACACACACACACACACACACACACACACACACACACACACACACACACACACACACACACACACACACACACACACACACACACACACACACACACACACACACACACACACACACACACACACACACACACACACACACACACACACACACACACACACACACACACACACACACACACACACACACACACACACACACACACACACACACACACACACACACACACACACACACACACACACACACACACACACACACACACACACACACACACACACACACACACACACACACACACACACACACACACACACCTCTGACACTTGAGAGCATTGATTTGCAGTCTGAATGGGCAGACAGTAGATATCCTGCAGAGTGACCTTGGAGCGTGTAATCCAAGGGGAGAGGAGATAAGGAAAGAGAGAGGAGAGCAGATAAGGATGGAGAGAGGGGAGACTGCCTTAATGCACAATGGCCAAAAGTATTTTCCTGTCATCGACGTCAGGCTGTATTTCACAAAGCTTCACAGAACAAAGAGTTAGGAATACAGTTCAAACTAGATCCTGGTGAAGACAAAGGTTTTTCCAAAGCACCTTAGCACTTAAGGGGGAAAGGGAGGACTTTGTATAATCTTAAATGTTTCTTGAGCAAGGAAAGAAAAAGGCAAAAGACAGTAGCCTCATCCCAATACCCCTCCTCTCTTCCCCTCCTCCGGGACCCGGAAATCGATCAAGAAATGCCATGTTGAAGGACGTCCCAATAGCTGAAATGCACACGGAGGAGTCGAGGAGGGGTGAGGGAGGAGACGAAAGGGAGGATACACGAGAGCAGACTACGCAGAACTCCCTCCAAGATCAGCTGAGATCTGCCCCTTCCACCGAGGTCTTCAAAACCGGCCTTAAGACCCTCTTCTTTCGGCAGGCCTTCCAATACACTTTGAGCATGGTACACCTGGAGTACTGCCATTTTTATCGCTGTCTCCAACTTTTTATTTATTTTTTCAAATTTTATTTTTATTATTATTTGTTTAATCTCTCAAAGTGGATCAGTGTCCTTTGTTGTGAAGCGCTTCGAGATTTGTCTTGGCAGATGAGAAGCGCTATATAAATTAAATGTATTATTATTACTACACGGAAGTGTTTTCACTACTCGCGTATAAAAGCCCCGCCCCCACCTTCACAGCTGGCCCCGCCCCCACCTTCACAGCTGGCCCCGCCCCCCACCTTCACAGCTGGTCCATTTCAACAGAGGAAAACCCACAACTGAAGAAGCATCACATAAAAGTGCTCACCGCTCCGTGGGAATTATCATGTGCAATTCATTTCTTAAGGTTATACTAACAACGAGTCATGTTTAATGATCTTGAACGTCACTAAAAAGATAGCTATTAAGAAAGCTATTTCATAAATGGCTAGATCTTGATAAATAACAATTATTTGTATTGGTTTGTGTTCAGATATTCAGGAGTTCAATTATTGAAAATGCAGTCCTGAATGTGGGTTTGTGGTGAATGTGGGTTTGTGGTGAATGTGGGGATC